>NC_069505.1:260029022-260119022 GCF_027579735.1 Bombina bombina | reverse complement strand
CGCCATAGAACAAGCCACTGAGCTGTTGTTCGTTCCTGGTAGAGCGCTTCTCTCTTCGTATGCAAATTATTATGACCCTGGGGAAGTCTCCCTATGGGTGATGGGGGAAACCAGACGTGGACTCCTTGCCCAGTGTGCTTAGAGGAATGTGGCTGCACCTCACTGACGAGGCCCATAGGAGGCCGAAACGATCGTCTGGGGTTGTCATGTTCCTTGTTCAGAGGAGAATTGCCTGGTATTTCGGGGCTGGACTGACCTTACTGGCAGGATCAGACTGATATACTTCAGGAAAGTTTTCTTCTGTGAAAAGTACACTGGTCTAAAAGAGGCTGCTTCCGGGTGGTAAATCGCCATAGAACAAGCCACTGAGCTGTTGTTCATTCCTGGTAGAGCGCTTCTCTCTTCGTATGCAAATTATTATGACCCTGGGGAAGTCTCCCTATGGGTGATGGGGGAAACCAGACGTGTACTCCTTGCCCAGTGTGCTTAGAGGAATGTGGCTGCACCTCACTGACGAGGCCCATAGGAGGCCGAAACGATCGTCTGGGGTTGTCATGTTCCTTGTTCAGAGGAGAATTGCCTGGTATTTCGGGGCTGGACTGACCTTACTGGCAGGATCAGACTGATATACTTCAGGAAAGTTTTCTTCTGTGAAAAGCACACTGGTCTAAAAGAGGCTGCTTCCGGGTGGTAAATCGCCATAGAACAAGCCACTGAGCTGTTGTTCATTCCTGGTAGAGCGCTTCTCTCTTCGTATGCAAATTATTATGACCCTGGGGAAGTCTCCCTATGGGTGATGGGGGAAACCAGACGTGGACTCCTTGCCCAGTGTGCTTAGAGGAATGTGGCTGTACCTCACTGACGAGGCCCATAGGAGGCCAAAACGATCGTCTGGGGTTGTCATGTTCCTTGTTCAGAGGAGAATTGCCTGGTATTTCGGGGCTGGACTGACCTTACTGGCAGGATCAGACTGATATACTTCAGGAAAGTTTTCTTCTGTGAAAAGCACACTGGTCTAAAAGAGGCTGCTTCCGGGTGGTAAATCGCCATAGAACAAGCCACTGAGCTGTTGTTCGTTCCTGGTAGAGCGCTTCTCTCTTTGTATGCAAATTATTATGACCCTGGGGAAGTCTCCCTATGGGTGATGGGGGAAACCAGACGTGGACTCCTTGCCCAGTGTGCTTAGAGGAATGTGGCTGCACCTCACTGACGAGGCCCATAGGAGGCTGAAACGATCGTCTGGGGTTGTCATGTTCCTTGTTCAGAGGAGAATTGCCTGGTATTTCGGGGCTGGACTGACCTTACTGGCAGGATCAGACTGATATACTTCAGGAAAGTTTTCTTCTGTGAAAAGCACACTGGTCTAAAAGAGGCTGCTTCTGGGTGGTAAATCGCCATAGAACAAGCCACTGAGCTGTTGTTCGTTCCTGGTAGAGCGCTTCTCTCTTCGTATGCAAATTATTATGACCCTGGGGAAGTCTCCCTATGGGTGATGGGGGAAACCAGACGTGGACTCCTTGCCCAGTGTGCTTAGAGGAATGTGGCTGCACCTCACTGACGAGGCCCATAGGAGGCCAAAACGATCGTCTGGGGTTGTCATGTTCCTTGTTCAAAGGAGAATTGCCTGGTATTTCGGGGCTGGACTGACCTTACTGGCAGAATTAGACTGATATACTTCAGGAAAGTTTTCTTCTGTGAAAAGCACACTGGTCTAAAAGAGGCTGCTTCCGGGTGGTAAATCGCCATAGAACAAGCCACTGAGCTGTTGTTCGTTCCTGGTAGAGCGCTTCTCTCTTCGTATGCAAATACATACATATATACCTGTTACACACATACAGTACATACATATATACACACTGTGTAATAAAAATGCATAAATGTAAAGCTCCAGCTCTGTATCATGCACAATAAAAAGAACATACTACAGCTGTTAAATATACATGCCGCATTTATATGTGATACAAAAAACGGCGACGCCGCATATGTAATCTTGCCCGTAATGTCTATATTAACCTATAGAGCTGTTTGTTACATTTTATAGATGTGTTGTCTATATTAACCTATAGAGCTGTTTGTTACATGTTATAGATGTACTGTCTATATTAACCTATAGAGCTTTTTGTTACATTTTATAGATGAACTGTCTATATTATCCTATAGAGCTGTTTGTTACATGTTATAGATGTGCTGTCTATATTTACCTATAGAGCTGTTTGTTACATTTTATAGATGTATTGTCTATATTAACCTATAGAGCTGTTTGTTACTTTTTATAGATGTATTGTCTATATTATCCTATAGAGCTGTTTGTTACATGTTATAGATGTATTGTCTATATTATCCTATAGAGCTGTTTGTTACATGTTATAGATGTATTGTCTATATTATCGTATAGACCTGTTTGTTACATTTTATAGATGTGCTGTCTATATTAACCTATATTGCTGTTTGTTACATGTTATAGATGTATTGTCTATATTATCCTATAGAGCTGTTTGTTACATTTTATAGATGTGCTGTCTATATTAACCTATAGAGCTGTTTGTTACATGTTATAGATGTACTGTCTATATTTACCTATAGAGCTGTTTGTTACATTTTATAGATGTATTGTCTATATTAACCTATAGAGCTGTTTGTTACATGTTATAGATGTACTGTATATATTAACCTATAGAGCTGTTTGTTACATGTTATAGATGTATTGTCTATATTATCCTATAGAGCTGTTTGTTACATGTTATAGATGTACTGTCTATATTATCCTATAGAGCTGTTTGTTACATGTTATAGATGTACTGTCTATATTATCCTATAATACGATTAGATACGTTTGAAATTTAAGAAGCACTTTATTAGGATAAAGTTCTATTAATATTAGCAAATAATCATATTTGCTAATTTTTTAGATCTAGACTTATTTCGCATCTAAGATAAAATAAGGACCAGAGATGTCTCTATTTCTTAATAGACGCACAACCACATCAGGTGCTGATGATTTCTTTGATAACTCTGACACCACTAATGAGAGCTTAGAAAATCTATTAAGGGAAGTAGAAAAACAGATGTCTAAAGAAATCAAATACCACCTAGAAATAGTTACTCTAGAAAAATATTTAAAAGAACAAATTACACCTAGAGGCTTAAGGATTTTTAAAAATCCAACCTTTGGACAAGACAATCTGATGTTTATAACTAAATGGAATCACATTCTTGAAGAATGTACTAAGAAATTGATGAATTTAATCATCAATGAAAGAAAGAAACTTTTGGACGCAGTAAATGAAGAAATTAATATGCTAGAACAAAAAATTATTCCTCATATGAGTAATAAAAATTATGAAGATTTGTCACAGAAAATAGCTGAAAACTTAGACTCTCTGAAGAAAGAGATAAAAAACACCAAGAGAAAAAAATACTTTAGAGATCATGATGATTACAAAGAGAGGAAAGAAAGGAATTTTAAAACCAGAAACTCCCGAGCTATTAATTTTAACGATAATAATAGAATTAACATAGACAGCCGACATAATGAAAACAGACCAAGACACAACAATAGAGCGATGTACAATAATAGTAATAGGAATAGATATTATCAGAACACTCTGGCAAACAGGGAGAGAGAAAATTACTACTCATACAATAATGAGAGAGATCCAAGACAGGGTAATAAGGGTAATGATTACCAGTATGAATCAGGTGGTGGTAACCACATACAACATAAAGGGAATTTTTATCATACAGAACAATATAAGAAGGATGATTATGACTGGCAACAACCCAGAAATCCCTTCAAAAAACAGAGGGTATACTATCAGGAAGACATCCCTACACACAACAGATTTGACACCCTTAATAGATATAACTCAGAAGAAGATGAGGAGGTTTTTTTAGAGGCAGGGAAAAGAAAGTACAATCGAACAGATTCAGACCTATTCAACAAAAGGAGAAGAAATATGGACAGGGCAGAACACTGACAAATAATAAATTCAGTAAACCAAAGTCTACTACAGAAAATATAAATAAGGAGATAACAGGTAAAGGGATTTTTAATTTATCTACAATAACATTAACAGAAGCACAGACTTCAGTCCTGAATAGGGGACTAAACTTTGCCCCGAGCTACAGGATTAATAAATTCGATACTTACATAGGAATACAAAAATTTATAAGGAACCTATGTATTAAAAAGTATTTTTTGAACAGTCCATTTATAACAGAGAGAATCCCTGAAACTAATAAATATAGACATGCAGAAGTTAAAAACATATCTATGTTTAACCCCACTCAATACAAATCAGCCCCAATGGAAACTTTCTTGGAATTAGTACACAGGGACATCAAACATTTAAAAACAAACTATACATCTAATTTAACCAAGGAAGAACAAGTAGCATTAAAAGAATTACAAAATAACAATGAGATAGTGGTGAAGCCGGCCGACAAGGGCGGGGGCACAGTCATTATGGACAGAAAAAAATATAATGAGGAATGTCATAGACAGTTGAACGATACAAACACATACAAAAAATTAGATTCTAATCCTACATTTACCTTCAAGAAAAGAATTGAAAAATACTTAAATGAAGGGCTAAAAGAAAGCATTCTAAATAAGAAAGAATATCAATATATATATAATAAATTCCCTAAAACTGCAAATTTCTATATACTTCCCAAGATCCATAAAGATCAAAAAAAAACCCCGGGGAGACCGATCGTGTCTGGGATCAATTCACATACTAGCAACTTATCAGCCTATATAGATACGTTTTTACAAACATATGTCAAAAATACAAAATCATACTTAAAAGATACGATTAGTATATTAAATGATCTTGAACATATCAAATGGAATAAAAATTGGCTATTAGTAACTGGAGATGTAACATCTCTCTACACCATTATAGATAAAGAGTTAGGTATTAGATCAGTACAAAACATCTTAGAAGAAGACACTACCCTTGACCCTAAACAATTACATTTCATTCTGGAGGGGATTAGGATTATTCTTGAGACCAATTTTTTCTGGTTTAACAATGACTATTATCTTCAGATTAGTGGAACGGCGATGGGCACCAGATTTGCGCCCAGCTACGCCAATTTATATATGGCTAATTGGGAAAACATCTACATCTATAATTCCCCCTGGGCGCAATATCTGGTGTCCTATCGTCGTTACATAGACGACCTGTTCCTGATCTGGTCAGGAACAGAATGTCAGTTGGACGAATTTAAAAAATATCTGGCAAACAATGAGTTCAACATAGTATTAACATGGACCCATAGTAATACTAAGGTAGAATTTCTCGACTTGGAAATCTACATAGAGGACAATACACTGAAAACAAAAAAAAATTTTAAAAGTATCGATGTGAACAATTATATCAGTCTTGACAGCTGTCACCAGAAACATTGGTTAAAGAATATACCAAAGGGGCAATTTGTTCGTCTGAGACGCAACTGTAAAGACGAAACTGTGTTTCAGACTCAAGCGAAAGTATTAAAAGATAGATTTAAAGAAAAAAACTATCCTAAAGCCTTCCTAGAGGAAAAAATAGAGGAAGTTGCAAAACAAGATAGGAAAGAATTATTACATTACAAACAAAGAGATAAAGGGATATCGGCATTAAACAACACAAAAACAGCAAGTAGACTTATTCTACAACATAGTACTCAGAGTAAAGAAGTCAGAGACATTATACAGAAACATTGGGGTATTCTCTTTAGAGACCCAAGTATGTCGGAAATTATAGAGGATAAACCAAACATAATCTTTAAAAAGGTACCTAATTTAAAATTACAACTTTCACATAATAGAACAAAAGTGGAAAGAATAAACCCTAATACTAACTGGTTATCCTCTCCACAAGCAGGCTTCAGAAGGTGTCAGTTTTGTAATGCTTGCAAAAAAATGAAAAAGGGACCAAGAGCTTGTAACATATTCCACTCGGCTGATGGCAATAAGACTTATGATATTAATCAGTTCATCACATGTAACAGTAAGAACGTAATATATCTATTAAGATGCTCGTGCAATTTAATTTACATTGGTCGTACCTCTAGGCTTCTGAAAATCAGACTAAATGAGCATATTTACAACATAGAAAAAGGCCTCCAAAAACACTCATTATCAGCACATTTCGATAGAATACACAATAGGAGAATAGAAGACCTTGACTTCCTTGGTATTAGGAAGGTAGAATATAGCTGGAGAGGAGGTGATGTACAAAATCAATTGGGTCGGCTTGAAATGAAATGGATCCATATTATGGATAGTTTCATACCGAACGGCCTTAACAAGGATTTTGAGTTACATCATTTCTTATAAAAATATAACTCAGCGCCCATTATTATAAAATTCCCTCAGTATTTTATATCTTTATAGTGAAATCAGATAATATAAAAATTATCGATATCCTGATAAAACTCTGTGTCTGATTGAAGAGGACATGCTGCTTTATATAGCCTGAGAAGGTTACCAAATAGTACTAGTTGTGGGAAATTTAATCTATATATATACTGTGTAGATATTTCTTAAAGGTTAATTCCTTGTGATGTTTAGTTTAAACATGTATATTCTTGTTATGGATAAGTAATATGAAAGTACAAGTGATGAATAATGTGATCTAAGCCGATGTGCCACACAATAATCCTCAAATGTCATATAACGATACGCTATGTATTAGACCTGCTAGCGAATATTGTCTTAATAAAATATAATTAGGACGTTTATAAATGTCAATTGATATAAACCATTATTGCCCTTAACTCATATATATAGAAATAGTACCTATGACTCCTGTGTACAATTATCGGCAGTATAAGAAGGGATAACCAGAAATATGCCCACTTTCAAAATGGAGGACTCAATACCGGATATCCGGTTTAATAAATCAGAAACACTCAAATAAGACTTTCAGACATGCGCACACCATTCCTTGAAAAAGCTCCTTTGCGAAACGTACGTCGGATACATTGTTTCTTACCCTTGGCGTCTTTCCAAGAATCTGCACACCAGTAAGGAGAGCAACATATGCTGGACTCTGAATGGAAAGGTTGTGTGGTTAAGTTTCTGCACTCCTTACCAAGGTTTCTAGTACTGTGTATAAGCTCAATGCGAGCAACTACTTAATTGTATTGCCAACCCTATGTATATTTGGTGTTCCTTGCAGCTCTTGTGACGCTTTTTACACTTGTATTTTAATAAATCTTTTTTACTAAAATCCGGTTCAAGCAACTGTTTACCCAACAGTATAATATCGGGTGTGCGCATAAACCTGAGCTAGGCTATAGCTCCATCTCATGTGAGTAAGCATTTGTAAACACGCATTCTGCATTCTGAATAATCACAGAATCACGCTATGTGGCATCTCTTTCTCTCTTTTTATATGAGGATCAAAAGAAAATAGAAGATTGAAGATTCCGAAAATCACACACATATCCTTATAAGAACTTTTTATGAGTATTTAGTTGATATTATAGTACACTTTGTTAGTCTTCATCCTTTGTTTATTATTTTATCACATTTATTTCACATTTGCTTCATTTTTGTGATATCATGGTATTTATTCTCACATGTTATAGATGTACTGTCTATATTAACATATAGAGCTGTTTGTTACATGTTATAGATGTACTGTCTATATTAACCTGTAGAGCTTTTTGTTACGTGTTATAGATGTGCTGTCTATATTATCCTATAGAACTGTTTGTTACATGTTATAGATGTACTGTCTATATTAACCTATAGAGCTGTTTGTTACATTTTATAGATGTGCTGTCTATATTAACCTATAGAGCTGTTTGTTACATGTTATAGATGTACTGTCTATATTAACCTATAGAGCTGTTTGTTACATTTTATAGATGTATTGTCTATATTTACCTATAGAGCTGTTTGTTACATTTTATAGATGTATTGTCTATATTAACCTATAGAGCTGTTTGTTACTTTTTATAGATGTATTGTCTATATTATCCTATAGAGCTGTTTGTTACATGTTATAGATGTATTGTCTATATTTTCCTATAGAGCTGTTTGTTACATTTTATAGATGTATTGTCTATATTAACCTATAGAGCTGTTTGTTACATTTTATAGATGTGCTGTCTATATTAACCTATAGAGCTGTTTGTTACATGTTATAGATGTACTGTCTATATTAACCTATAGAGCTGTTTGTTACATGTTATAGATGTACAGGGAGTGCAGAATTATTAGGCAAATGAGTATTTTGACCACATCATCCTCTTTATGCATGTTGTCTTACTCCAAGCTGTATAGGCTCGAAAGCCTACTACCAATTAAGCATATTAGGTGATGTGCATCTCTGTAATGAGAAGGGGTGTGGTCTAATGACATCAACACCCTATATCAGGTGTGCATAATTATTAGGCAACTTCCTTTCCTTTGGCAAAATGGGTCAAAAGAAGGACTTGACAGGCTCAGAAAAGTAAAAAATAGTGAGATATCTTGCAGAGGGATGCAGCACTCTTAAAATTGCAAAGCTTCTGAAGCGTGATCATCGAACAATCAAGCGTTTCATTCAAAATAGTCAACAGGGTCGCAAGAAGCGTGTGGAAAAACCAAGGCGCAAAATAACTGCCCATGAACTGAGAAAAGTCAAGCGTGCCGCTGCCAAGATGCACCTTGCCACCAGTTTGGCCATATTTCAGAGCTGCAACATCACTGGAGTGCCCAAAAGCACAAGGTGTGCAATACTCAGAGACATGGCCAAGGTAAGAAAGGCTGAAAGACGACCACCACTGAACAAGACACACAAGCTGAAACGTCAAGACTGGGCCAAGAAATATCTCAAGACTGATTTTTCTAAGGTTTTATGGACTGATGAAATGAGAGTGAGTCTTGATGGGCCAGATGGATGGGCCCGTGGCTGGATTGGTAAAGGGCAGAGAGCTCCAGTCCGACTCAGATGCCAGCAAGGTGGAGGTGGAGTACTGGTTTGGGCTGGTATCATCAAAGATGAGCTTGTGGGGCCTTTTCGGGTTGAGGATGGAGTCAAGCTCAACTCCCAGTCCTACTGCCAGTTTCTGGAAGACACCTTCTTCAAGCAGTGGTACAGGAAGAAGTCTGCATCCTTCAAGAAAAACATGATTTTCATGCAGGACAATGCTCCATCACACACGTCCAAGTACTCCACAGCGTGGCTGGCAAGAAAGGGTATAAAAGAAGAAAATCTAATGACATGGCCTCCTTGTTCACCTGATCTGAACCCCATTGAGAACCTGTGGTCCATCATCAAATGTGAGATTTACAAGGAGGGAAAACAGTACACCTCTCTGAACAGTGTCTGGGAGGCTGTGGTTGCTGCTGCACGCAATGTTGATGGTGAACAGATCAAAACACTGACAGAATCCATGGATGGTAGGCTTTTGAGTGTCCTTGCAAAGAAAGGTGGCTATATTGGTCACTGATTTGTTTTTGTTTTGTTTTTGAATGTCAGAAATGTATATTTGTGAATGTTGAGATGTTATATTGGTTTCACTGGTAAAAATAAATAATTGAAATGGGTATATATTTGTTTTTTGTTAAGTTGCCTAATAATTATGCACAGTAATAGTCACCTGCACACACAGATATCCCCCTAAAATAGCTATAACTAAAAACAAACTAATTAATTAATCCTCAAAAATACAACTTGCCTAATAATTCTGCACTCCCTGTTTTGTCTATATTAACCTATAGAGCTGTTTGTTACATGTTATAGATGTATTGTCTATATTATCCTATAGAGCTGTTTGTTACATGTTATAGGTGTATTGTCTATATTTACCTATAGAGCTGTTTGTTACATTTTATAGATGTATTGTCTATATTAACTAGGGTTGCACCGATACCATTTTTTTATGACCAAGTACAAGTACCGATACTTGTTTTCAAATACTCGCCGATACCAATTACCGATACTTTTTTTTTTAATGTCATGTGACAGTTTACCAAGCACAATACAGACTAATTATTTAAGATTCCTTCTTTATAATTATAGAGGACTAATTCAAAAGACATTATGAAATAATAAAACGGTTTTATTTGTCACAAAGTTCACTGAACATGTTTATAAATAAAAAATATTACAATAAAATATTAAATTTAAAGGGGTGATGCAATTGGGTTGTAGGGTTGTTATATAACATCAATCTGACATTTGTATGGAGGTTTGAATCTAAGCTGAACAGTCTTTCACTTTCCACACTACTGCATGGGGCAGAAAGATATTTTTGGGCCATTTTAGCCTGAGCTGGAAATCTGTTTATTAACTGCCCAGTACTTCAGGGGTTTGTCTGAACGAGGTACAGTGATCTCTCCTACAATAATACAAATAACAGCAATTTGTATTGGCAGAACAGTAGTAAACAATTTTTAGTTTAGTCTCCATTCCAGTTTAAAATGAAATGGGAACATGCAGTTTGAAAAAACGCTACAAGATAGCGTATGGGTAGGAAGTAGAGGTATCGGTTTAAGTATCGGTGCATTTGCATGAGTACAAGTACTCATGCAAATACTTGGTATCGGTACCGATACCGATACTAGTATCGGTATCGGTGCAACCCTAATATTAACCTATAGAGCTGTTTGTTACTTTTTATAGATGTATTGTCTATATTATCCTATAGAGCTGTTTGTTACATGTTATAGATGTATTGTCTATATTATCCTATAGAGCTGTTTGTTACATGTTATAGATGTATTGTCTTTATTATCCTATAGAGCTGTTTGTTACATGTTATAGATGTACTGTCTATATTAACCTATAGAGCTGTTTGTTACATTTTATAGATGTACTGTCTATATTATCCTATAGAGCTGTTTGTTACATGTTATAGATGTATTGTCTATATTATCCTATAGAGCTGTTTGTTACATGTTATAGATGTATTGTCTATATTATCCTATAGAGCTGTTTGTTACATGTTATAGATGTATTGTCTATATTATCCTATAGAGCTGTTTGTTACATGTTATAGATGTATTGTCTATATTATCGTATAGACCTGTTTGTTACATTTTATAGATGTGCTGTCTATATTAACCTATATTGCTGTTTGTTACATGTTATAGATGTATTGTCTATGTTATCCTATAGAGCTGTTTGTTACATTTTATAGATGTGCTGTCTATATTAACCTATAGAGCTGTTTGTTACATGTTATAGATGTACTGTCTATATTTACCTATAGAGCTGTTTGTTACATTTTATAGATGTATTGTCTATATTAACCTATAGAGCTGTTTGTTACATGTTATAGATGTACTGTCTATATTAACCTATAGAGCTGTTTGTTACATGTTATAGATGTATTGTCTATATTATCCTATAGAGCTGTTTGTTACATGTTATAGATGTACTGTCTATATTATCCTATAGAGCTGTTTGTTACATGTTATAGATGTACTGTCTATATTATCCTATAGAGCTGTTTGTTACATGTTATAGATGTACTGTCTATATTAACCCCTTAATGACCACAGCACTTTTCCATTTTCTGTCCGTTTGGGACCAAGGCTATTTTTACATTTTTGCGGTGTTTGTGTTTAGCTGTAATTTTCCTCTTACTCATTTACCGTACCCACACATATTATATACCGTTTTTCTCGCCATTAAATGGACTTTCTAAAGATACCATTATTTTCATCATATCTTATAATTTACTATAAAAAAAATATAAAATATGAGGAAAAATTGAAAAAAAATACACTTTTTCTAACTTTGACCCCCAAAATCTGTTACACATCTACAACCACCAAAAAACACCCATGCTAAATAGTTTCTAAATTTTGTCCTGAGTTTAGAAATACCCAATGTTTACATGTTCTTTACTTTTTTTGCAAGTTATAGGGCAATAAATACAAATAGCACTTTGCTATTTCCAAACCATTTTTTTTTCAAAATTAGCGCTAGTTACATTAGAACACTAATATCTTTCAAGAATCTCTGAATATCTATTGACATATATATATTTTTTTTAGTAGACATCCCAAAGTATTGATCTAGGCCCATTTTTATATATTTCATGCCACCATTTCACCGCCAAATGCGATCAAATAAAAAAAATTGTTCACTTTTTCACAAATTTTTTCACAAACTTTAGGTTTCTCACTGAAATTATTTACAAACAGCTTGTGCAATTATGGCACAAATGGTTGTAAATTGTTCTCTGGGATCCCCTTTGTTCAGAAATAGCAGACTTATATGGCTTTGGTGTTGCTTTTTGGTAATTAGAATGCCACTAAATGCCACTGCACACCACACGTGTATTATGCCCAGCAGTGAAGGGGTTAATTAGGGAGCATGTAGGGAGCTTTTTGGGGTAATTTTAGCTTTAGTGTAGTGTAGTAGACAACCCCAAGTATTGATCTAGGCCCATTTTGGTATATTTCATGCCACCATTTCACCGCCAAATGCGATCAAATTAAAAAAAACGTAACATTTTTCACAATTTTAGGTTTCTCACTGAAATCATTTACAAACAGCTTGTGCAGTTATGGCACAAATGGTTGTAAATGCTTCTCTGGGATCCCCTTTGTTCAGAAATAGCAGACATATATGGCTTTGGCGTTGCTTTTTGGTATTTAGAAGGCCGCTAAATGCCGCTGCGCATCACACGTGTATTATAGCTAGCAGTGAAGGGGTTAATTAGGTAGCTTGTAGGGAGCTTGCAGGGTTAATATCACATTTAGAGTAGAGCTCAGCCTCCCACCTGAAACATCAGACCCCCTGATCCCTCCCAAACAGCTCTCTTCCCTCCCCCACCCCACAATTGTCCCCGCCATCTTAAGTGCTGGCAGAAAGTCTGCCAGTACTAAAATAAAAGCTATATTTGTTTTTTTTGTGTTTTTAAAAAAGCATATTTACATATGCTGCTGTGTACTATCCCCCCTTAGCCCCTAACCTCACTGATCCCCCCCAAACAGCTCTATAACCCTCCCACTCTAACTTAATCTGCGCCATCTTGGGTACTGGCAGCTGTCTGCCAGTACCCAGTTTAGAAGAAAACATGCTTTTTTTTAATTTTTACTAATTTTTTCTGTAGTGTAGCTTCCCCCCACACCAAACCAACCCCCCACCCCTCCACGATCTCTTTTTGTGAGATTTGGGCATTTCTTATTAAAGATTTGGGCATTTCCTATTAAAGATATTTGCCGTAGTGTAGCGGTTCCCACCCGCTCCCGCCCGTGCACGCGCCCGCCCGCCACCCTCCGTGCACGCGCGCGCGCCCGCGCGTGCCCCCTAACGTTCCCACCCCCGATCCCGCCCCCCTTGACTAAACAGCACACACCGATGGCCGCCCACCCGCCTCCCAAGCCGGCTCCCACCCACCAACGATACCGGCCATCGATGTCCGGTGCAGAGAGGGCCACAGAGTGGCTCTCTCTGCACCGGAAGGCCATGTAAGGTTATTGCAGGATGCCTCCATATCGAGGCATCACTGCAATAACCGGAAAGCAGCTGGAAGCGATCAGGATCGCTTCCAGCTGCTTTCCAAACAGAGGACGTGCAGGGTACTTCCTCAGGCATTAACTGCCTTTATTTTGAGGACGTACCATGCACGTCCTCGGTCATTAAGGGGTTAACCTATAGAGCTGTTTGTTACGTTATAGATGTGCTGTCTATATTAACCTATAGAGCTGTTAGTTACATGTTATAGATGTATTGTCTATATTAACCTATAGAGCTGTTTGTTACATTTTATAGATGTATTGTCTATATTATCCTATAGAGCTGTTTGTTACATTTTATAGATGTGCTGTCTATATTAACCTATAGAGCTGTTTGTTACATGTTATAGGTGTATTGTCTATATTAACCTATAGAGTTGTTTGTTACATTTTATAGATGTATTGTCTATATTATCCTATAGAGCTGTTTGTTACATGTTATAGATGTACTGTCTATATTAACCTATAGAGCTGTTTGTTACATGTTATAGATGTGCTGTCTATATTAACCTATAGAGCTGTTAGTTACATGGTATAGATGTATTGTCTATATTAACCTATAGAGCTGTTTGTTACATTTTATAGATGTATTGTCTATATTATCCTATAAAGCTGTTTGTTACATTTTATAGATGTGCTGTCTATATTATCCTATAGAGCTGTTTGTTACATGTTATAGATGTGCTGTCTATATTAACCTATAGAGCTGTTTGTTACATGTTATAGGTGTATTGTCTATATTAACCTATAGATGTGCTGTCTATATTAACCTATAGAGCTGTTTGTTATATGTTATAGATGTATTGTCTATATTAACCTATAGAGCTGTTTGTTACATGTTATAGATGTATTGTCTATATTAACCTATAGAGCTGTTTGTTACATGTTATAGATGTACTGTCTATATTAACCTATAGAGCTGTTTGTTACATTTTATAGATGTATTGTTTATATTATCCTATAGAGCTGTTTGTTACATGTTATAGATGTACTGTCTATATTAACCTATAGAGCTGTTTGTCACATTTTATAGATGTACTGTCTATATTATCCTATAGAGCTGTTTGTTACATTTTATAGATGTATTGTCTATATTATCCTATAGAGCTGTTTGTTACATGTTATAGATGTATTGTCTATATTAACTTATAGAGCTGTTTGTTACATGTTATAGATGTATTGTCTATATTATCCTATAGAGCTGTTTGTTACATGTTATAGATGTATTGTCTATATTAACCTATAGAGCTGTTTGTTACATGTTATAGATGTATTGTCTTTATTATCCTATAGAGCTGTTTGTTACATGTTATAGATGTATTGTCTATATTAACCTATAGAGCTGTTTGTTACATGTTATAGATGTATTGTCTTTATTATCCTATAGAGCTGTTTGTTACATGTTATAGATGTATTGTCTTTATTATCCTATAGAGCTGTTTGTTACATGTTATAGATATAGGACCAGATTACAAGTGACGTGCAAATTAACACTTCTGCTCGAGTGTTAATTGTGCTAGAAGTAAGCTTTTTGCGCTCGTCAGTTGTGCTTGTATTATGAGTTGAAAGTAAACTGTTTTTGCTCTTTTGGTAACCTAACAAGCGCAAAAAGCCAAACTTAGAATATTGTGTGCACGTTCACATATTTCCTCATAGAAGTCAATGAAGCAAAACAAAATGGAAAAATGCCTAACGGCCCACTCTTGCATGCTAACCCGACCTGAAAATATGAATATTTCACATTTCAGTGTTCTATATATTTGTGTGTCTGTGTTTTTATGTGTTTATATGAAAATACATATATATATTTTACATATAAATACATAAACATGTAAATACATACATATTTATATATATAAACATGTAAATATATGTATTTACATATAAATACATATGAAAAAACAAGAAATTTGTGATTAGAGCGCATAAAGCCTGCTATCTAGTATCACCTATAATTACCCAGTGACGCTACATAATAATAAAAGTAAAATTAATCAGTAGTAATAATATTAAAATAAATAATAGTATCACAAATATTAGATGATTAAATCTTATGTTAAATACCTAAGATCACACATACGTTAATAGTAAATAAAAAATATATAATATATCAAATATAATAGTAAAATGAGTAGGAGTGTTGCTTATAAGGGGAAAACAAATTAATTCACTAGAGTGACAAAAGTTGACAATGCAGACACTTGTAAACACCCATATACTAACACATCCAAATAGATAGTATAAAACGTAATGTCAGGTTACTAAAAGAGGGAATGGTAATGAAAAAAATAGCAACAAAGTTAGCGCAATGAATACAATGTCTCTAATATCTGTTTATATTAGAATAGTTGGAGTCCAAGAGATGGTATTAGAAGATGTATATACAGATATAGTCCAAAAACAAACTGTAGCGAAATTCTCATAAAGTGATTATATCTGGATTTTATAACTGTACAAGTTTTTCTTTCTAATTGTGCATATAGGTGGGTTACTCACCAGTTTTCACCTGAATCATATGATTGAAAGAAAAACTTGCACAGTTATAAAATCTGGATATAATCACTTTATGAGAATTTCGCTACAGTTTGTTTTTGGACTATATCTGTATATACATCTTCTAATACCATCTCTTGGACTCCAACTATTCTAATATAAACAGATATTAGAGACATTGTATTCATTGAGCTAACTTTGTTGCTATTTTTTTCATTACCATTCCCTCTTTTAGTAACCTGACATTACGTTTTATACTATCTATGTGGATGTGTTAGTATATGGGTGTTTACAAGTGTCTGCATTGTCAACTTTTGTCACTCTAGTGCAGTGCTTTCCAAACTGTGTGTCGTGACACACTAGTGTGTCGGCAGCAGTGTGTAGGTGTGTCCCTGCTTCAGCACTAATTTTTTTGAATTAAAATTTTTTTTTATGTTTCCGGCTTTCCGCCTACCTGCTACGCATATCACATGGTTGACACGTGATTGATACCTAGTGGGTCACTGATGCAGCTCAGTGGGAACTAAAACTATTCCCATTGGCGCTTTGGCAGCACATTGGTTCCTGACTGCATGTGTAGTCAGTGAGTGGGACAGCAGTGTGTTTGCAGCACAGGCAGTAGTCAGACGGACTCACAGAGCTGAGGGCGGCAGCTTAATCACTGAGCTGAAGTCAGTGTGTTTTTTTGCAGCTAGCTCCCAGTAGTGCATTGCTGCTCCTGCTCTTGATATATGGATAGGAAGTGGAAGCTTAAAAATGCTTGATGATGAAATGTGAGTGTCTTTAGCTAATATTCCACCAAATATTTAGAAACTGTGTTCATACCATTTACCTCATACATCCCATTAAAATATTAAGTAGCTATTGGTGTTATTAAACTTTTTTTAATTTTTGCACATACATAATGTTAATTGTAAATACATGTAGTTATTATATAATGTATGTATGTGTCCGTATCTCTTAAAACAAGTTAGTTTAACCTCCTGTTTGCTAGTACAACTGAATTACTGTGTCGCGAAATGATGTAGGTCTAGGGCTAAAAAGTGTGTCACCAACATGAAAAGTTTGGAAAGCTCTGCTCTAGTGAATTCATTCGTTTTCACCTTATAAGCAACACTCCTACCCATTTTACTATTATTTTTGATATATTATATATATATTATATACTATTAACGTATATGTGATCTTAGGTATTTAACATTAGATTTAATAATCTAATATTTGTGATACTCTTATTTATTTTAATATTATTACTACTGTTTAATTTTACTTTTATTATTATGTAGCGTCACTGGGTAATTATAGGTGATGCTAGATAGCAGGCTTTATGTGCTCTAATCACAAATTCAGGGGCGTATTTAGGTTTTGTGCTGCCCTAGGCACTCAAAATTCTGCTGCCCCCCACCCCCCAGTTTTAAGGCATTTTTTTTAGACTTTTTTTTTTTTTGGTCAGGGTGTAAAAAAAAATAAAAAAATATATATCTTTTAAACCAGATTATTCTTGACAACGTAAGAACCAAACGCTTTGTATATATGTACTTTTGCGAGTAAGAGCACAAGCGAGTAGCGGAAAGACCACCAGATAGTACAATAATAAAACCACAGAGTACTAATAATAAAACTAGACACATCCAGGTGTTTGCATCCTATATTATAAAAGGCCAAGTGTGTTTGTCCGAAGCTATCATGCGCAGTAGAGACAGCACAAGGACAAACACACCTGGCCTTGGATTCCCTACCTGATTTGCTGATTCCCTACATACATACACACACAACACCACACATACACACATATATGCAAATACACACACACCACACAACACTCATATATATATATATATATATATATATATATATATATATATATACAGGGAGTGCAGAATTATTAGGCAAATGAGTATTTTGACCACATCATCCTCTTTATGCATGTTGTCTTACTCCAAGCTGTATAGGCTCGAAAGCATACTACCAATTAAGCATATTAGGTGATGTGCATCTCTGTAATGAGAAGGGGTGTGGTCTAATGACATCAACACCCTATATCAGGTGTGCATAATTATTAGGCAACTTCCTTTCCTTTGGCAAAATGGGTCAAAAGAAGGACTTGACAGGCTCAGAAAAGTCAAAAATAGTGAGATATCTTGCAGAGGGATGCAGCACTCTTATAATTGCAAAGCTTCTGAAGCGTGATCATCGAACAATCAAGCGTTTCATTCAAAATAGTCAACAGGGTCGCAAGAAGCGTGTGGAAAAGCCAAGGCGCAAAATAACTGCCCATGAACTGAGAAAAGTCAAGCGTGCAGCTGCCAAGATGCCACTTGCCACCAGTTTGGCCATATTTCAGAGCTGCAACATCACTGGAGTGCCCAAAAGCACAAGGTGTGCAATACTCAGAGACATGGCCAAGGTAAGAAAGGCTGAAAGACGACCACCACTGAACAAGACACACAAGCTGAAACTTCAAGACTGGGCCAAGAAATATCTCAAGACTGATTTTTTCTAAGGTTTTATGGACTGATGAAATGAGAGTGAGTCTTGATGGGCCAGATGGATGGGCCCGTGGCTGGATTGGTAAAGGGCAGAGAGCTCCAGTCCGACTCAGATGCCAGCAAGGTGGAGGTGGAGTACTGGTTTGGGCTGGTATCATCAAAGATGAGCTTGTGGGGCCTTTTCGGGTTGAGGATGGAGTCAAGCTCAACTCCCAGTCCTACTGCCAGTTTCTGGAAGACACCTTCTTCAAGCAGTGGTACAGGAAGAAGTCTGCATCCTTCAAGAAAAACATGATTTTCATGCAGGACAATACTCCATCACACGCGTCCAAGTACTCCACAGCGTGGCTGGCAAGAAAGGGTATAAAAGAAGAAAATCTAATGACATGGCCTCCTTGTTCACCTGATCTGAACCCCATTGAGAACCTGTGGTCCATCATCAAATGTGAGATTTACAAGGAGGGAAAACAGTACACCTCTCTGAACAGTGTCTGGGAGGCTGTGGTTGCTGCTGCACGCAATGTTGATGGTGAACATATCAAAACACTGACAGAATCCATGGATGGTAGGCTTTTGAGTGTCCTTGCAAAGAAAGGTGGCTATATTGGTCACTGATTTGTTTTTGTTTTGTTTTTGAATGTCAGAAATGTATATTTGTGAATGTTGACATGTTATATTGGTTTCACTGGTAAAAATAAATAATTGAAATGGGTATATATTTGTTTTTTGTTAAGTTGCCTAATAATTATGCACAGTAATAGTCACCTGCACACACAGATATCCCCCTAAAATAGTTATAACTAAAAACAAACTAAAAACTACTTCCAAAACTATTCAGCTTTGATATTAATGAGTTTTTTGGGTTCATTGAGAACATGGTTGTTGTTCAATAATAAAATTAATCCTCAAAAATACAACTTGCCTAATAATTCTGCACTCCCTGTATATGTATGTGTGTGTATATATATATATATATATATATATATATATATATATATATATATATATATATATATATATATATACTGTATATAGGCTTCTTAGCTTTGTAACTCAACTCTTCACACTCTCTCCAAAATCGATCAATTACCAGATTTATTGCCAATATGAGGTTAAGCCTAAACCTGGACAGAGTCAAACATTTCAATCCATACTCCGAATCAGATGCAACTGTAGTTATTCAAATAAGGTGATATGAGACATCTTTAATCACTCACTATGCAATGCATTGTATTTACTTTATTAATAAACACTCAGTTATTTTGTTTGTGATAGATATAATTAATTAGATTATACACTGCGTCATCCTCTGACTCTGTCAGCGTGCAAATGGTTTTGGTTGTGCTGACACAGAGGATCCAGTACTGTAGGGAGGAAAACGTTATGCTGTATGTTTATTTTGCAGTGAGCTGTGCTAACACTGATCTTCATTTGGTGGACCGTAGAAGTAATTATTACCACATGGAGATCAGTGTTAGCTCAGCAGCAGCTCACTGCAAAATAAACATTGGGGATCCGATCATCATCATTGTGTAGTGGTAGCGTTAATTTCAAGTCAGCATAGCCAGGAAAATATTACTAAAATAATATTTCTCCAACATTGGTGTGTCCGGTCCACGGCGTCATCCTTACTTGTGGGAATATCTCTTCCCCAACAGGAAATGGCAAAGAGTCCCAGCAAAGCTGGCCATATAGTCCCTCCTAGGCTCCGCCCACCCCAGTCATTCTCTTTGCCGTTGCACAGGCAACATCTCCACGGAGATGGTTAAGAGTTTGTGGTGTTTAGTTGTAGTTTTTTATTCTACTATCAAGAGTTTGTTATTTTAAAATAGTGCTGGTATGTACTATTTACTCTGAAACAGAAAAGGATGAAGACTTCTGTTTGTGAGAGGAAGATGATTTTAGCAGACAGTAACTAAAATCGATTGCTGTTTCCACATATGACTGTTGAGATGAAGTAACTTCAGTTGGGGGAAACAGTTAGCAGACTTTTCTGCTTAAGGTATGACTAGCCATATTTCTAACAAGACTGTGTAATGCTGGAAGGCTGTCATTTCCCCTCATGGGGACCGGTAAGCCATTTTCTTAGTCTCAAGCAGAATAAAGGGCTTAATATGGGCTATAAAACTGGTAGACACTTTTATGGGCTAAATTGATTGCTTTATTTGGACATTTTATACATGTTTATGCTGATAATTCACACTTATAAACTTGGGGAATGTTTTTTAACGTCAGGCACTATGTTAGACACCTTTTCCAGTCAGGAAGGGCCTTCCCAGTTGTAGGCTGAGCCTCATTTTCGCGCCATTACTGCGCAGTTGTTTTTGAGAGCAAGACATGCAGATGTATGTGTGAGGACCTGAAAGTAGTTGGAAAAGTTCCTAAAAGGCGTCATTTGGTATCGTATTCCCCTCTGGGCTTGGTAAAGTCACAGCAAAGGCTGTAGCTGGGACTGTATAGGGGTTAAATCTGTAACCGGCTCCGGTTTGCGTTATTTTAAGGGTTAAAGCTCTGAAAATTGGTGTGCAATACTTTTAATGCTTTAAGACACTTTATTTTTTCACATATTCAGTAATAAAGTGTGCTCTGTTTAAAATTTAAAGAGACAGTAACGGTTTTGTTTTAAAACGGTTTTTGTGCTTTATTGACAAGTTTAAGCCTGTTTAACATGTCTGTGCCTTCAGATAAGCTATGTTCTATATGTATGAAAGCCAATGTGTCTCTCCCTTCAAAATTGTGTGATAATTGTGCCATAGCGTCCAAACAAAGTAAGGACAGTACTGCCACAGATAATGAAATTGCCCAAGATAATTCCTCAGATGAAGGGAGTAGACATGGTTCTACATCATCTCCTTCTGTGTCTACGCCAGTTTTGCCCACGCAGGAGGCCCCTAGTACTTCTAGCGCGCCAATGCTTATTACCATGCAACAATTGACGGCTGTAATGGATAACTCCATAGCAAATATTTTATCCAAAATGCCTGCATATCAGAGAAAGCGCGATTGCTCTGTTTTAAACACTGAAGAGCAGGAGGGCGCTGATGATAATTGTTCTGTCATACCCTCACACCAATCTGAAGGGGCCATGAGGGAGGTTTTGTCAGATGGGGAAATTTCAGATTCAGGAAAAATTTCCCAACAGGCTGAACCTGATGTTGTGACATTTAAATTTAAGTTAGAACATCTCTGCGCACTGCTTAAGGAGGTGTTATCTACTCTGGATGATTGTGACAATTTGGTCATTCCAGAAAAATTATGCAAGATGGACAAGTTCCTAGAGGTTCCGGTGCACCCCGACGCTTTTCCTATACCCAAGCGGGTGGCAGACATAGTGAATAAGGAGTGGGAGAAGCCCGGCATACCTTTTGTTCCCCCTCCTATATTTAAGAAATTATTTCCTATGGTCGACCCCAGAAAGGACTTATGGCAGACAGTCCCTAAGGTCGAGGGGGCAGTTTCTACTCTAAACAAGCGCACTACTATTCCTATCGAGGATAGTTGTGCTTTCACAGATCCTATGGATAAAAAATTGGAAGGTTTGCTTAAAAAGATTTTTGTACAGCAAGGTTACCTTCTACAACCCATTTCGTGCATTGTTCCTGTCACTACAGCAGCGTGGTTCTGGTTCGAGGAACTAGAAAAGTCGCTCAGTAGAGAGACTCCATATGAGGAGGTTATGGACAGAGTTCACGCACTTAAGTTGGCTAACTCTTTTATTTTAGATGCTGCTTTGCAATTAGCTAGATTAGCGGCGAAAAATTCAGGGTTTGCAATTGTGAAGCGCAGAGCGCTTTGGCTAAAGTCTTGGTCAGCGGATGTATCATCCAAGACAAAATTGCTTAACATCCCCTTCAAGGGAAAAACTCTCTTTGGACCAGAATTGAAAGAGATTATCTCAGACATCACTGGGGGAAAGGGTCTTGCCCTCCCACAAGATAGGCCTTTCAAGGCCAAGAATAAGTCTAATTTTCGTTCCTTTCGTAATTTCAGGAACGGACCGGGCTCTAATTCTACATCCTCTAAGCAAGAGGGTAATACCTCACAGACCAAACCAGCCTGGAAACCGATGCAAGGCTGGAACAAGGGTAAGCAGGCCAAGAAGCCTGCCGCTGCTAACAAAACAGCATGAAGGAGTAGCCCCCGATCCGGGACCGGATCTAGTGGGGGGCAGACTCTCTCTCTTTGCTCAGGCTTGGGCAAGAGATGTTCAGGATCCCTGGACACTAGAAATAGTTTCTCAGGGTTATCTTGTGGAATTCAAGGAACTACCCCCAAGGGGAAGGTTCCACATGTCTCACTTATCCTCAAACCAAATAAAGAGACAGGCGTTCTTACATTGTGTAGAAGACCTGTTAAAGATGGGAGTGATACACCCAGTTCCAATGACGGAACAAGGAATGGGATTTTACTCAAATCTGTTCGTAGTTCCCAAAAAAGAGGGAACCTTCAGACCAATTCTGGATTTAAAGATCCTAAATAAATTTCTCAGGGTACCATCGTTCAAAATGGAAACCATTCGAACGATTCTACCCACTATCCAGGAAGGTCAATTTATGACTACCGTGGATCTAAAGGATGCGTACCTACATATTCCTATCCACAAAGAACATCATCAGTTCCTAAGGTTCGCCTTTCTGGACAAACATTACCAGTTTGTGGCCCTCCCATTCGGATTAGCCACTGCTCCAAGGATTTTCACAAAGGTACTCGGGTCCCTTCTAGCGGTTCTAAGACCGAGGGGCATTGCAGTAGTACCATACTTGGACGACATTCTAATACAAGCGTCGTCCCTTTCAAAATCAAAGGCTCATACAGACATCGTTCTGGCCTTTCTCGGATCTCACGGATGGAAGGTGAACATAGAAAAAAGTTCTCTGTCTCCGTCAACCAGAGTTCCCTTCTTGGGAACAATAATAGATTCCTTAGAAATGAAGATCTTTCTGACAGATGTCAGAAAGTCAAAACTTCTAAGCGCTTGTCAAGTTCTTCATTCTGTTCCACGTCCTTCCATAGCTCAGTGCATGGAAGTAGTAGGGTTGATGGTTGCGGCAATGGACATAGTGCCTTTTGCGCGAATTCATCTAAGACCATTACAACTGTGTATGCTGAAACAGTGGAATGGGGACTATACAAACTTGTCTCCAGTGATTCAAGTAGATCAGAAGACCAGAGATTCACTCCGTTGGTGGATATCCCTGGACCACCTATCCCAGGGAATGAGCTTCCGCAGACCAGAGTGGGTCATTGTCACGACCGACGCCAGCCTAGTGGGCTGGGGTGCGGTCTGGGAATCCCTGAAAGCTCAGGGACTATGGTCTCGGGAAGAGTCTCTTCTCCCGATAAACATTCTGGAACTAAGAGCGATATTCAATGCTCTCAGGGCTTGGCCTCAGCTTGCAAAGGCCAGATTCATAAGATTCCAATCAGACAACATGACGACTGTTGCGTATATCAATCATCAGGGGGGAACAAGGAGTTCCCTGGCGATGAAAGAAGTAACCAAAATAATACAATGGGCAGAGAATCACTCCTGCTATCTATCTGCGATCCACATCCCAGGTGTGGAAAACTGGGAAGCGGATTATCTGAGTCGTCAGGCATTCCATCCGGGGGAGTGGGAACTCCACCCGGAGATTTTCGCCCAATTGACTCAATTATGGGGCATTCCAGACATGGATCTGATGGCGTTTCGTCAGAACTTCAAGGTTCCTTGCTACGGGTCCAGATCCAGGGATCCCAAGGCGACTCTAGTGGATGCACTAGTAGCGCCTTGGACCTTCAACCTAGCTTATGTGTTTCCACCGTTTCCTCTCATTCCCAGGCTGGTAGCCAGGATCAAACAGGAGAGGGCCTCGGTGATCTTGATAGCCCCTGCGTGGCCACGCAGGACTCGGTATGCAGACCTGGTGAATATGTCATCAGTTCCACCATGGAAGCTACCTTTGAGACAGGACCTTCTTGTTCAGGGTCCATTCGAACATCCAAATCTGGTCTCCCTCCAGCTGACGGCTTGGAGATTGAACGCTTGATTCTATCAAAGCGTGGGTTTTCAGATTCTGTGATTGATACTCTGGTTCAGGCCAGAAAACCGGTAACTAGAAAGATTTACCATAAGATATGGAAAAGATATATCTACTGGTGTGAATCCAAGGGATTACCTTGGAATAAGATAAAAATTCCTAAGATTCTTTCCTTTCTGCAAGAAGGTTTGGATAAAGGATTATCTGCGAGTTCTCTAAAGGGACAGATTTCTGCTTTATCTGTCTTACTACACAAACGACTGGCAGCTATGCCAGATGTTCAAGCATTTGTTCAGGCTCTGGTTAGGATCAAGCCTGTTTACAGACCTTTGACTCCTCCCTGGAGTTTAAATTTAGTTCTTTCAGTTCTTCAAGGGGTTCCGTTTGAACCTCTACATTCCATAGATATTAAGTTGTTATCTTGGAAAGTTTTGTTTTTGGTTGCTATTTCTTCTGCTAGAAGAGTTTCAGAGTTATCTGCTCTGCAGTGTGCTCCGCCCTATCTGGTGTTCCATGCAGATAAGGTGGTTTTGCGTACTAAGCCTGGTTTTCTTCCAAAGGTTGTTTCTAACAAAAATATTAACCTGGAGATAGTTGTACCTTCTTTGTGTCCGAATCCAGTTTCAAAGAAGGAACGTTTGTTACACAATTTGGACGTAGTCCGTGCTCTAAAATTCTATGTAGAAGCTACAAAAGATTTCAGACAAACATCTTCTCTGTTTGTCGTCTATTCTGGTAAAAGGAGAGGTCAAAAAGCGACTTCTACCTCTCTTTCTTTTTGGCTTAAAAGCATCATCCGATTGGCTTACGAGACTGCCGGACGGCAGCCTCCTGAAAGAATCACAGCTCACTCCACTAGGGCTGTGGCTTCCACATGGGCCTTCAAGAACGAGGCTTCTGTTGATCAGATATGTAAGGCAGCGACTTGGTCTTCACTGCACACTTTTGCCAAATTTTACAAATTTGATACTTTTGCTTCTTCGGAGGCTATTTTTGGGAGAAAGGTTTTGCAAGCCGTGGTTCCTTCCGTTTAGGTGACCTGATTTGCTCCCTCCCTTCATCCGTGTCCTAAAGCTTTGGTATTGGTTCCCACAAGTAAGGATGACGCCGTGGACCGGACACACCAATGTTGGAGAAAACAAAATTTATGCTTACCTGATAAATTACTTTCTCCAACGGTGTGTCCGGTCCACGGCCCGCCCTGGTTTTTTAATCAGGTCTGATGAATTATTTTCTCTAACTACAGTCACCACGGTACCATATGGTTTCTCCTATATTTTTCCTCCTGTCCGTCGGTCGAATGACTGGGGTGGGCGGAGCCTAGGAGGGACTATATGGCCAGCTTTGCTGGGACTCTTTGCCATTTCCTGTTGGGGAAGAGATATTCCCACAAGTAAGGATGACGCCGTGGACCGGACACACCGTTGGAGAAAGTAATTTATCAGGTAAGCATAAATTCTGTTTTTCCTGGCTAGGCTGACTTAAATTAACGCTACCACTACACAATGATGATGAATGAAAATGCTACAGCTTCCCAGCAGTACCGAGCTGCCCAGTGCCCTGCTCCTACCTGGGATAACTTAGTCAGCCACCTCCTCCACCGATCCCAATCATCCCACTGTGACTGTCGTCTTCATGACTCAATCCATGTGCGGCCGGTGTCTTAAAATAAACAGTCTACCATAGGAATTTGTATACACCGTCTTCATGTTAGTTCCAGTCAGACAGGAAGGCGGGCGGCAGATGAAAAATGTCACGTGAACTCGGCAAAAAGCCGGTCACGTTCAAAATAACAATTTTAAAATAAATAAAGAATTAAAAAAAAAAAAAATCTATGACCAAATATTTAGTGACTTGGGACAAATTCCGCCCCCCAAAAACTGCTGTATAGGCACCGGCCTTGTTGGCCTTTGCATTAATATGCCCCTGCACAAATTTCTTGTTTTTTCATATTTGTTATTTGGAAGTTAAATAGGAATATTACTTCATTTTTGTGATTTAGCTGCACTAACCTCTTTCAGCTACTCTTTACTTTTTGACTGGTAAATACAGTCAAGTTTCTATGCCCCTGGTTATGTAGTTTGGGAAGTCCTGTCCTTACACTCCTTTTTGGGCAAGCTGTAGCGCAGTCCCCGAGTCTTTGGTTTTTTGACCATTTACTCTGGTTCTCTTGTTTTTCTTATTCATATAAATACATATGTATAGTTGTATACACATATATTTTTAAAGATGTATATGTATGTATCTCTGTGTTAAAGCTCTTTCGGCTAGATTTAGAGTTGGGCGGTATCCGTCAAAACCAGCGTTAGAGGCTCCTAACGCTGGTTTTTACCGCCCTCTGGTATTTGGAGTCAGTCAGGAAAGGGTCTAACGCTCACTTTGCAGCCATGACTTTTCCATACCGCAGATCCCCCTACGCCATTTGCGTATCCTATCTTTTCAATGGGATCTTTCTAACGCCGGTATTTAGAGTCGTGGCTGAAGTGAGCGTTAGAAATCTAACGACAAAACTCCAGCCGCAGAAAAAAAACAGTAGTTAAGAGCTTTCTGGGCTAACGCAGGTTCATAAAGCTCTTAACTACTGTGCTCTAAAGTACACTAACACCCATAAACTACCTATGTACCCCTAAACCGAGGCCCCCCCACACCGCCGCCACTCTATTAAATTTTTTTAACCCCTAATCTGCCGCTCCGTACACCGCCGCCAGCTACATTATCCCTATGTACCCCTAATCTGCTGCCCCTAGCATCGTCGACACCTACATAATATTTATTAACCCCTAATCTGCCCCCCCAACGTCGCCGCTACCTTACCTTCACTTATTAACCCCTAATCTGCCGACCGCACCGCTACTATAATAAATGTATTAACCCCTAATCTGCCTCACTCCCGCCTCAATAACCCTATAATAAATAGTATTAACCCCTAATCTGCCCTCCCTAACATCGCCGACACCTAACTTCAAACATTAACCCCTAATCTGCCGACCGGAGCTCACCGCTATTCTAATATATTTTTTAACCCCTAAAGCTAAGTCTAACCCTAACACTAACACCCCCCTAAGTTAAATATAATTTTTATCTAACGAAATAAATTAACTATTATTAAATAAATTAATCCTATTTAAAACTAAATACTTACCTGTAAAATAAACCCTAATATAGCTACAATATAAATTATAATTATATTGTAGCTATTTTAGGATTAATATTTATTTTACAGGCAACTTTGTAATTATTTTAACCAGGTACAATAGCTATTAAATAGTTCATAACTATTTAATAGTTACCTAGTTAAAATAATTACAAAATTACCTGTAAAATAAATCCTAACCTAAGTTACAATTAAACCTAACACTACACTAGCAATAAATAAATTAAATAAAATACCTACAATTATCTACAATTAAACCTAACACTACAAATGGAAAGAGGGTCTAGGGAGCGCCTCAGAGTGGGCAGAGGATAAAATATTTCAGTTGTGTGATGGTTATTTAACAAATTTATTAACGCACAGATAATAGAGGATCTTATAATGACCAATTAATATTGGTATGTAGTTGTCGCATAAAATATCACACTAAAAATATCATATAGAATAGTCATAAAAATTTCCTAAAAAATCACATAAAAATCACATAAAAATATACTCATGGATCCATGTTACATAAAAATTAGAATTAAAATCAGTAAAATGTGCTATACCCCGGTTAGGGGGGATAGTTAGCTTACAGAAAATAGTATTAAAATACAATCCTAAGTGATCCTGTTTAGCCAATCTAAAATAGAATCTGAAAAGTCTGATGGAATAGCTTTGATTTAGCTAGTGGTTAGTTCACAAAGAGTAAGTGGTGTTCCAATTCTTCAAGGTTAAAGTAAAAGTCTCTCCTGTGAATAAAAAAGGTGATTTGACAGTGTCCAAAAAGATTATGTCCCAACGGTGATAAAAAAAATAGTGGAAAAAACAATGCGCTAAGTTGAAAAATAATGCAAAATAAAATACCAAAAAAGAAAAAAAGAGAAAAAAGTGAAAAAATTGTGAAAAATATATATTAATCCAATTCTGTCAGTTCATTATACAATGCAAAAGGGAAAATTTAAAAAGGAAAAGATATATTGCTTGTGTGAATATTCAGTGTATCCTGTGATATGTTGTTGTCAAAAAAATAACAAGATGATTCAAAAATAGAACATAAATTCCCAGTGTCCCTGTGGAATACAAATGAGAAAATAGTGCAATATTGCTAAATAAATCTTAAATCCAATTGAAATAAGGCTTACCATAAATTAGCCAACACGTTTCGGCCCTTCCCTGGGCCTTTATCAAGACTGTAGTATGGTAAGTCATGTAAAGCCTCCTTATATACTGTAGGTGGTTAAACCCATTTGCGCTATTTTCGCACCAAAAATGGTGTCTCTGAACCGGAAGTGATAGCCTCCAATCCGTAAATATTAAGTTCCTTTGTATATACTACTTATATTTCTATTTTGTAAATCCTAATGTACATTATGAGTATGTTTATTGAAAAAATATGTGCATTGATCATCCCTAGATGTCCCAAACAAAAGCGTTATGTATCCTGTATCGCCGAAACCGGAAGTGTAATGTGCTAGTATCACTTCCGGTTTCGGGTGAACTGCCGATAATCTATTTGTTTGTTAAGTTTCTGTATTGATCATCCCTAGATGTCACAAAGAAAAGCGTTATGTATCCTGTATCATCGAAACCGGAAGTGTAATGTGCTAGTATCATACCTACAATTATCTACAATTAAACCTAACACTACACTATCAATAAATTAATTAAATACAATACCTACAAATAAATACAATGAAATAAATAACTAAAGTACAAAAAATAAAAAAGAACTAAGTTACAAAAAATAAAAAAATATTTACAAACATTAGAAAAATATTACAACAATTTTAAACTAATTACACCTACTCTAAGCCCCCTAATAAAATAACAAAGCCCCCCAAAATAAAAAAATGCCCTACCCTATTCTAAATTAAAAAAGTTCAAAGCTCTTTTACCTTACCAGCCCTGAAAAGGGCCCTTTGCGGGGCATGCCCCAAAGAATTCAGCTCTTTTGCCTGTAAAAAACCCCCATACAATACCCCCCCAACATTACAACCCACCACCCACATACCCCTAATCTAACCCAAACCCCCCTTAAATAAACCTAACACTAAGCCCCTGAAGATCTCCCTACCTTGTCTTCACCTCACCGGGTTCAGCGATCGGTCCAGAAGAGGGTCCGAAGTCTTGATCCAAGCGGCGGCTGAAGAACTCCATCATCGGGATGAAGTCTTCTATCAAGCTGCATCTTCAATCGACGCCTACTCGCCGAATGACGGTTCCTTTAAATGACGTCATCCAAGATGGCGTCCCTCAAATTCCGATTGGCTGATAGGATTCTATCAGCCAATCGGAATTAAGGTAGGAATATTCTGATTGGCTGATGGAATCAGCCAATCCGATTCAAGTTCAATCCGATTGGCTGATCCGATCAGCCAATCAGATTGAGCTCGCATTCTATTGGCTGTTCCGATCAGCCAATAGAATGCGAGCTCAATCTGATTGGCTGATTCCATCAGCCAATCAGCATTTTCCTACCTTAATTCCGATTGGCTGATAGAATCCTATCAGCCAATCGGAATTCGACGGACGCCATCTTGGATGACATCATTTAAAGGAACTGTCATTCGGGGAGTAGGCGTCGGTAGAAGAGGATGTTCCGCGTCGGCTGGAAGATGATGGCTCCGGAAGAAAGAAGATTGAAGATGCTGCTTCATAGAAGACTTCATCCCGATTATGGACTTCTTCAGCGCCCGCTTGGATCAAGACTTCAGCCCGATGATGGATTTCTTCAGCCGCCGCTTGGATCCAGACTTCAGCCCGAGGATGGACGTCACTCTTCAGCCCCCCGCTTGGGCTTGGATCAAGACATCGGAGGCTCTTCTGGACAGATCGGGACCCGGTGTGGTGAAGACAAGGTAGGGAGATCTTCAGGGGCTTAGTGTTAGGTTTATTTAAGGGGGGTTTGGGTTAGATTAGGGGTATGTGGGTGGTGGGTTGTAATGTTTGGGTGGGGTATTGTATGGGTTTTTTTTACAGGCAAAAGAGCTGAATTCTTTGGGGCATGCCCCACAAAGGGCCCTTTTCAGGGCTGGTAAGGTAAAAGAGCTTTTCTATTTTAATTTTAGAATAGGGTAGGGCATTTTTTTATTTTGGGGGTCTTTGTTATTTTATTAGGGGGCTTAGAGTAGGTGTCATTAGTTTAAAATTGTTGTAATATTTTTCTAATGTTTGTAAAAAAAAATTATTTTTTGTAACTTAGTTCTTTTTTATTTTTTGTATTTTAGTTAGTTTATTTAATTGTATTTATTTGTAGGTATTGTATTTAATTTATTGATAGTGTAGTGTTAGGTTTAATTGTAGATAATTGTAGGTAGTTTATTTAATTTATTTATTGATAGTGTAGTGTTAGGTTTAATTGTAACTTAGGTTAGGATTTATTTTACAGGTAATTTTGTAATTATTTTAACTAGGTAACTAATACATAGTTCTTAACTATTTAATAGCTATTGTACCTGGTTAAAATAAATTTTAAAATAAGTTGCCTGTAAAATAAATATTAATCCTAAAATAGCTACAATATAATTATAATTTATATTGTAGCTATATTAGGGTTTATTTTACAGGTAAGTATTTAGATTTAAATAGGAATAATTTATTTAAGAGTTAATTTATTTCGTTAGAATAAAATTATATTTAATTTAGGGGGTGTTAGGGTTAGGGTTAGAATTAGCTTTAGGGGTTAAAAAATTTATTAGAGTAGCGGTGAGCTTCGATCGGCAGATTAGGGGTTAATACTATTTATTATAGGGTTATTGAGGCGGGAGTGAGGCGGATTAGGGGTTAATAACTTTATTATAGTAGCGGTGCGGTCCGCTCGGCAGATTAGGGGTTAATAAGTGTAGGCAGGTGGAGGCGACCTTGAGGGGGGCAGATTAGGGGTTAATAAATATAATATAGGGGTCGGCGGTGTTAGGGGCAGCAGATTAGGGGTACATAGCTATAATGTAGCTTGCCGTGGTGTACGGAGCGGCAGATTAGGGGTTAATAATAATATGCAGGGGTCAGCGATAGCGTGGGCGGCAGATTAGGGGTTAATAAGTGTAAGGTTAGGGGTGTTTAGACTCGGGGTTCATGTTAGGGTGTTAAGTGCAGACTTAGGAAGTGTTTCCGCATAGCAAACAATGGGGCTGCGTTAGGAGCTGAACGCTGCTTTTTTTGCAGGTGTTAGTTTTTTTTTTCAGCTCAAACAGCCCCATTTCTGTGGGGGAATCCTGCACAAGCACGTTTTTGAAGCTGGCTGCGTCCGTAAGCACCGCTGGTATCGAGAGTTGCAGTGGCGTTAAATTATGCTCTACGCTCCTTTTTTGGAGCCTAACGCAGCCATTCTGTGAACTCTAAATACCAGCGGTATTTAAAAGGTGCGGGGGGAAAAAAGCACGCGTAGCTAACGCACCCCTTTGGCCGCAGAACTCTAAATCTAGCCGTTTGCCTTTTTTTTAACACCTGAGACCCTAAATGTTTGAGCCATTATAACTTTTGTGTGCAAATTTTTTTATTTTTTATTTCAGTGTTATTGTGAGTGTAAGAGTACATTATAATGTATTTTGGATGTGTTTTGTGCAGCTTTTTAATTTTACAAAACAGTTAACCACAGCTCTGAATATGCTGTAATCATTCTAGCGCAAATCACGATTGCGCTCAAGGGAGCGCTCCACTCCTAATCTGGCCGTACTGTATATATTAACTTAAAGAGTTGTTTAAATTTTGGAGATGTATTATGTTCGTACCTAGCGATTTTATAGAAACTCTGTCATGTGTCTAAAAAAAGGTGACCAGGCTGGATTCTAATTGAGCAGTAAGAGGAAATGGCGCTTTTTCATTAGTGAGAGACCAACGTTTCTACATAATTTCCTCCTTCTGCCTACCAACCTCTCTTACACCCTTCTCCCCATCATATCCTTGGAATCTGCCATATTATCTAGTCACTCTCATTCAATGACCTTCTTTTAAAGTCTTCCCTGCTTGTCAGATTATGGACAAGTGCCACAAATAGATGAGCATAAGATTTCCTCTTATTGTCTGTAGAAGATCACAGAGATTCAGTAATGTAGGGCCGCCAGCAGAAAATAGGCTCAATGCACAATACCCAAATGTCAAGTATCTCTGAAAACAAAAGACCAGCGGCCTTGTTTTTTTGTTTTTTATTATTCAGGCAGACAAGCCATTTTTAATATAAAGCATTATAAAAGTACATACTGTATATTTACATCCTAACCTTATTCTGACACATTTTTACAGTTCATGCTTACAAGCCTTAGCACCAGTTACAGTGAAACTTTAGCCAAATTAATGTTGGTTTCCCATATCCCTATTGTCTTTATTTAACATTTCTTCCTGCTAAGATTTTTGTTGTCTTATTTTTGTCTTATAAATAAACCAAAATATCATCAACATGTTGCTATATGGAATGTACACAAGCGAATACGAAGGGGCGTCATCCAAGCAATTATTAAAAATAAATCTATCTATATGAATAATGAAGACAATTTGCAGTGTACAGACTCAGCATCAAGCTTGCTTTTTCTTGATAAAACATTTCACTTTGGGTTGTAAAATATTATAAAAATAGCACCATTTCTTTTCTACAAAAAAACTATTATGCACCATGTCATACAAATTACAGCTGTGATAATTATATTAATATTATAAAATACACAAATATTTCCCAGATGTGACAGCTCAGGAACACAATTCTCCTGTTTAGGATCCAGCAGCGTGTGTGTTTACCACAGTCTTGGCAAATCTTACAAAATAATACAGTTTTCTCTACAATTGGAGACATTCTTAGCTTTTATCTTCCTGTGGTTTATCTGCAAAAAATAAAATTAAATTCACGTTATTATTGATCTGAATTACCACTGATTCTTTTTATAAGCTCAGTGTAAGACAAGATGAAGGTCACGATTTATCACAAAGTCGCCAGCATGGAGAGAAACGAGGCAAATATGTCCCTTTTTTTTAATCATTATTTTAGTATGCACCGTGCACAAGCATTTAAAACACACCACTTGTTCAGACAGCATACGGTGCTTGTACCATCTGGTAACGACTCAATTTGTTCATTGCTGGCATGATACAAATCCCACTGGTGCTCTGAACAGCTGCAGTATTTAAATGCTTGTGCACTGAGAATATCACATGCAGAGAAAAATGTTAACACTAAAACAGTGGTAACTTTTGCTAGAAGAATTTTTTTCCAATAAATGTATATTGCAAATATGTTTCTATTCAAATATGTAATTCATCTATATGCATTTAAAGGGATATAAAACCCATTTTCTCTTGTTAAGTGTATCCAGTCCACAGATCATGGAATATATTCTCCTTCCCAACAGGAAGCTGCAAGAGTCCACCCACAGCAAAGCTGCTATATAGCTCCTCCCCTAACTGCCATATTCAGTCATTCTCTTGCAAGCCTCAACATAGATAGGAGGTCGTGAGAGTCTGTGGTGCTTTCTACTTAGTTTATTCTTCAATCAAAAGTTTGTTATTTTTAAATGGCACCGGAGTGTGCTGTTTATCTCAGGCAGTATTTGGAAGAAGAATCTGCCTGCGTTTTTCTATGATCTTAGCAGACGTAACTAAGATCCATTTGCTGTTCTCACACATTCTGAGGAGTGAGATACTTCAGAGGGGGAATGGCGTGCAGGTTTTCCTGCAGATAAGGTATGTGCAGTAAAATATTTTTCTAGGAATGGAATTGACTAAGAAAATACTGCTGATACCGAAGTAATGTAAGTAAAGCCTTAAATGCAGCGATAGCGACTGGTATCAGGCTTATTAATAGAGATACATACTCTTGTAAAAATGTGTTTTAAAACGTTTGCTGGCATGTTTAATCGTTTTTTAACATATGTTTGGTGATAAAACTTATTGGGGCCTAAGTTTTTTCCACATGGCTGGCTTAAATTTTGCATAGAAACAGTTAACTGAAGCTTCCCACTGTTGGCTGTGGCAGTTTGTTGTGTCTGTTTTTAAAAACGTCTGTCATTTTTTTTTTTTTTTTTTTTTTTATCTGTTTTTTGCATTAAGGGGTTAATCATCCATTTGCAAGTGGGTGCAATGCTCTGTTACCTTATTACATGTACTGTAAAAATTTCGTTTGTTTTACTGCCTTTTTTTCACTGTTTTTCAAATTTTGACAAAATTTGTTTCTCTTAAAGGCACAGTAACGTTTTATATATTTGCTTGTTAACTTGATTTAAAGTGTTTTCCAAGCTTACTAGTCTCATTATTAGTCTGTTCTAACATGTCTGACATAGAGGAAGCTCTGTGTTCATTATGTTTTAAAGCCATGGTGGAACCCCATCTTAGAATGTGTACCAGATGTACTGATTTCATGTTAAACAATAAAGATCATTTTTTGTCTTTAAAAACATTATCACCAGAGGATTCTGTCGTGGGGGTAGTTATGCCGACTAACTCTCCCCACGTGTCAGACCTTTTGACTCCCGCTTTAGGGACTCACGCTCAAATGGCGCCAAGTACATCAAGGGCACCCATAGCGTTTCTTTTACCAGGGGATTCTGTCGAGGGGAAAGTTATGCCGACTAACTCTCCCCACGTGTCAGACCCTTCGACTCCCGCTTCAGGGACTCACGCTCAAATGGCGCCAAGTACATCAAGGGCGCCCATAGCGTTTATTTTACAAGACATGGCAAAGGTGGTGAATAATATTCTGGCAGCAGTATTAGTCAGACTACCTGAAATTAAAGGAAAGCAGTTAGCTCTGGGGGTAGATACAGAGCATACAGACGCTTTAAGAACCATGTATGATACTACCTCACAATATGCTTAGTCTGTGGGTGATTTTTTTTTTTTTTTTGACTCAGGGAAGATGATTTAACCTGATTCTGATATTTCTACATTTAAAATTTATGCTTGAGAACCTCCACTTGTTGCTCAGGGAGGCTTTGGCTGCTCTGAATGAATGTGTACAATCGCAGGGCCAGAGAAATTGTGTAGACTGGATAAATAATATGCAGTGCCGGTGTGTACTGATGTTTTTCCAATACCTAAAGAGGTTTACTAAAAATGTTTTAATAAGGAATGGGATAGACCAGGTGTGCCGTTCTCTTCCCCTCCTATTTTTTAGAAGAATGTTTTCTAATAGTTACCACCACACGGGACTTCTGGCAGACAGTTCCTAAGGTGGAGAGAAGAGTTTCTACTCTAGCTAAGCGTACCACTACCTCTGACGAGGACAGTTGTGCTTTTTAGATCCAATGGATAAAAAATGTTTATTCAACAGGGTTTTATCCTGCAGCCCCTTGCATACATTGCTTCTGTCACTGCTGCTGCGGCGTTCTGGGTTGAGTCTCTTGATGAGGCTTTACAGTTAAGCGACTCCATTGGATGAATATATTTGACAAGCTTATGCTAGCCAATTCCTTTGTTTTCTGATGCCTTGTTCATTTGACTAGACTAACGGCTAAGAATTCTGTTTTTTACTATACTGGCGCGCAGAGCGCTATGGCTTATATCATGGTCAGCTGTCGTGACTTTAATAAATAAGCTACTTAACTTCCCTTCAAGGGGCAGACCCTATTCGGGCCTGGTTTGAAGGAGATTATTGCTTATATCACTGGAGGAAAAGGTCATGCCCTTCCTCAGGATAGGTCTAAATCAAGGGCAAAAAAAAAAAAAAAAAGTCTAATTTTCGTACCTTTTAAAAACTTCAGGGCAGGTGTGGCATCCTCTTCCTCTAAGGCAAAACAAGAGGGAATTTTTGCTCAGTCCAAGGCGGTCTGGAGACAATCGGACCTGGAACAAAGATAAGCAGGCCAAGGAGCCTGCTGCTGCCTCTAAGGCAGCATGAAGGAACGGACCCCTATCCGGTAACGGATCCTATAGGGGGCAGACTTTCATTCTTTGCCCAGGCGTGGGCAAGAGATGCCCAGGATCCCTAGGCATTGGAATTTATATCCCAGAGATATCTTCTGGATTTCAAAGATCCCCCCCAAAAAAAGGGGAGATTTCGCCTTTCACAATTATCTGCAAACCAGATAAAGAAGGAGGCATTCTTACATTGTGTACGAGATCCATCCAGTTCCAAGAGAGGAACAGGGACAGAGTTTTTACTCAAATCTGTTTGTGGTTCCCAAGGAGAGGGAACCTTCAGACCTATTTTGGATCTAAAGATCTTAAACAAATTCCTCAGAATTCCGTCATTTAAGATGGAAACTATTCGTACCATCTTAACTATGATCCAGGAGAGTCAATAGAGGACTACAATGGATTTGAAGGATGCTTATCCTCACATTGTGATGCATAAAGATCACCATCGTTTTTCAGGTTTGCCTTTCTAGACAGGCATTACCAGTTTGTAGCTCTTTCCTTTGGGATATCTACAGCCCCAAGAATCTTTATGGAGGTTCTGGGGTCGCTTTGGCGGTCCTTAGACCGCGGGGCATAGAAGTGGCCCCTTATTTAGACGACATCCTGATACAGGCGTCAAACATCCAAATTGCCCAGTCTCATACGGACGTAGTACTGGCATTTCTGAGATCACATGGGTGGAAAGTGAACAAGGAAAGAGTTCTCTATCCCCAATCTCAAGGGTTTCCCTCCTAGGGACTCTGATAGATTCTGTAGAAATTAAAATTTACCTGACGGAGTCCAGGTTGTCAAAGTTTCTAAATTTCTGCCGTGTTTTTTTCATCCCATCCGCGCCCTTCGGTGGCTCAGTACATGAATGAAATCGGCTTAATGGTAGCGGCAAGGGACATAGTACCGTTTGCACGTCTACATTTCAGACCGCTGCAACTATGCATGCTCAGTCAGAGGAACGGGGATTACACAGATTTGTCCCCCTGTTAAACCTGGACCAAGAGACCAGAGATTCTCTTCTCTGGTGACTATGTCGGGTCCATCCGTCCAAGGGTATGACCTTCCGCAGGTCAGATGGGACAATTGTTACAATAGATGCCAGCCTTTTAGGTTGGGATGCAGTCTGGAACTCCCTGAAGGCTCAGGGATAGTGGACTTAGGAGGAGACCCTCCTTCTAATAAATATTCTGGAACTGGGAGTGATATTCCATGCTCTTCAGACTTGGCCTCAGTTAGCAACTCTGAGGTACATCATACTCAGTCGGACAATATACACGACTGTGGCTTACATCAGCCATCAAGGGGGAACAGAAGTTCCCTAGTGATGTTAGAAGTATTACAATAATTCACTGGACAGAGACTCACTCTTGTCTATCAGCTATCCATATCCCAGGTGTTGAGAACTGGGAGGTGGATTTTCTAAGTCGTCAGACTTTTCTTCCGGGGGAGTGGGATTTCCTCCGGAGGTCAAGACCAAGCAGGAGAGGGCTTTGGTGTTTTTGACAGCGCCTGCGTAGCCACGCAGGACCTGGTATGCAGATCTGGTGGACATGTCATCCTTTCCATCACGGTCTCTGCTTCTGAGACAGGTCTCTCTACCTCAGGGTCCTTTCAACCATCTAAATAGAATCAATCTGAGATGGACTGCCTGGAGACTGAACGCTTGATGTTATCAAAGCATGGCTTCTCCGAGTCAGTCATTGATACCTTAATACAGACATGAAAGCCTGTCTCTAGGAAAATTGAACATAGATATGGTGTAAATATCTGATTGTTATGAATCCAAGGGTTACTCATGGAGTAAAGTCTGGATTCCCAGGATATTATCTTTTCTCCAAGATGTTTTTGAGAAAAGGGTTGTCAGCTAATTCCTTAAAAGGGGACAGATTTTTACTCTGTCTATTTTTTTGCACAAGCGTCTGGCAGGTATTCTAGACGTTCAGGCATTTGGTCAGGCTTTGGTTAGATCCAAGCCTGTGTTTAAAACTGTTGCTCCGCCATGGAGCTTAAACCTGATTCTTAAGGTTCTTCAAGAAGTTCCGTTTGAACCTTTTTTGTTCCATAGATATCAATCTTTATCTTGGAAAGTTCCTTTTGGGTAGCTAATTCCTCGACTCGTAGAGTCTCCAAGTTATCTGTGTTACAATGTGATTCTCCTTATCTGGTCCTTCGTACGGATAAGGTAGTCCTGCGTACCAACCTGGGTTTTTTCCTAAGGTGGTATCTAACAAGTACATCACTCAAGAGATAGTTGTTCCATGCTTGTATCCTAATCCTTCCTCAAAGAAGGAACGTCTATTACACAATATTGGACGTGGTTTGTGCTTTAAAGTTTTACTTACAAGCTACTACAGTTTTCATCAAACGTTCACCTTGTTTGTTGTCTATTCTGGACAGAGGAGAGGTCAAAAGACTTCAGCAGCCTCTCTGTCTTTTTGGTTAAAAAGCATAATTAATTTAGCTTATGAGACTGCTGGACAGCAGCCTCCTGAAGGGATTACAGCTCATTCTACTAGAGCTGTGGTTTTCACTTGGGCCTTTTTTAAATGTGACTTCTGTTGAACAGATTTACAAGACGGAGTCTTGGTCTGCGCTTCATACTTTTCAAATATAACAAATTTGATACCTTGCTTCTTCGGAGGCTATTTTTGGGGGAGAGGGTTTTTTACAGGCAGTGGTAACTTCCGTTTAAGTACCTGCCTTGTCCCTCCCATCATCCGTGTACTTTAGCTTTGGTATTGGTATTCCATAAGTAATGGATGATCCGTGGACTGGATACACTTAACAAGAGAAAACATAATTTATGCTTACCTGATAAATTTATTTCTCTTGTAGTGTATCCAGTCCACGGCCCGCCCTGTCACTTTAAGGCAGGTAATTTTTTCATTTGAACTACAGTCACCACTGCACCCTATGGTTTTTCCTTTCTCTGCATGTTTTCGGTCGAATGACTGAATATGGCAGTTAGGGGAGGAGCTATATAGCAGCTTTGCTGTGGGTGGACTCTTGCAGCTTCCTGTTGGGAAGGAGAATATATTCCATAAGTAATGGATGATCCGTGGACTGGATACACTACAAGAGAAATAAATTTATCAGGTAAGCATAAATTATTATGTTTTTTTCAGTTATGATTCAGATAGAGCAGCAATTTTAAGCAACTTTCTAATTTACTCCTATTATAATTTTGTCTTTGTTCTCTTGGTATCTTTATTTGAAAAGCAGGAATGTAAGCTTAGGAGTCGGCCCATTTTTGGTTCAGTAAGTTAATTAAAATTGCTGCTTTATCTGAATCATGACAGAAAAAAAAATGGGTTTCATATCCCTTTAATCCCTTAATGACCGAGGACGTGCAGGGTACATCCTCAAAAAAAAAATACAGTTAACGCCTGAGGACGTACCCTGCACGTCCTCAGTCTGTAAAGCAGCTGGAAGCGATCCTGCTCGCTTCCAGCTGCTTTCCGGTTATTGCAGTGATGCCTCGATATCGAAGCATCCTGCAATAACCTTTCTTACCCCTCCTTTCTGCCAGTGCTTAAAGGGACACTGAACCCATTTTTTTCTAACATGATTCAGATAGAGCATGCAATTTTAAGCAACTTTCTAATTTACTCCTATTATCAAATTCTTTTCATTCTCTTGATATCTTTATTTGAAATGCAAGAATGTAAGTTTAGATGCCGGCCCATTTTTGGTGAACACACTGTGTTGTTCTTGCTGATTGGTGGGTAAATTCATCCACCAATGAACAAGTGCTTTCCATGGTTCTGAACCATAAAAATAGCTTAAATGTCTTCTTTTTCAAATAAAGAAAGCAAGAGAACGAAGAAAAATTGATAACAGAAGTAAATTAGAAAGTTGTTTAAAATTGCATGCTCTATCTGAATCATGAAAGAAAAAATTTGGGTTCAGTGTCCCTTTAAGATGGCGGGGACAATTGTGGGGTGGGGGAGGGAAGAGAGCTGTTTGGGAGGGATCAGGGGGTGTAATGTGTCAGGTGGGAGGCTGATCTCTACACTAAAGCTAAAATTAACCCTGCAAGCTCCCTACAAACTACCTAATTAACCCCTTCACTGCTAGCCATAATACACGTGTGATGCGCAGCGGCATTTAGTGGCCTTCTAATTACCAAAAAGCAACACCAAAGCCATATATGTCTGCTATTTCTGAACAAAGGGAATCCCAGAGAAGCATTTACAACCATTTGTGCCATTATTGCACAAGCTGTTTGTAAATAATTTCGGTGAAAAACCTAAAGTTTGTGAAAAAGTGAGCAATTTTTTTATTTCATCGCTTTTGGCGGTGAAATGGTGGCATGAAATATACTAAAACGGGCCTAGATCAATACTTGGGGTTGTCTACTACACTACACTAAAGCTAAAATTAACCCTAGAAGCTCCCTACATGCTCCCTAATTAACCCCTTCACTGCTAGGCATAATACACGTGTGGTGCGCAGTGGCATTTAGCAGCCTTCTAATTACCAAAAGCCAAAGCCATATATGTCTGCTATTTATGAACAGAGGGGATCCCAGAGAAGCATTTACAACCATGTATGCCATCATTGCATACATTGTTTGTAAATAATTTCAGTGAGAAACCTAAAGTTTGTGAAAAAATTTGAGAAAAAGTGAACAATTTTTTTTATTTGATCGCATTTGGCGGTGAAATGGTGGCATGAAATATACCAAAATTGGCCTAGATCAATACTTTGGGATGTCTTCTAAAAAAAAAATATATATACATGTCAATGTAACTAGCGCTAATTTTGAAAAAAAGTGGTTTGGAAATAGCAAAGTGCTACTTTTATTTATTGCCCTATAACTTGCAAAAAAAGCAAAGAACATGTAAACATTGGGTATTTCTAAACTCAGGACAAAATTTAGAAACTATTTGGCATGGGTGTTTTTAGGTGGTTGTAGAAGTGTAACAGTTTTTGGGGGTCAAAGTTAGAAAAAGTGTGTGTTTTTTTTCTCCATGTTTTCATCATATTTTGTATTTTGTTTGTATAGCAAATTATAAGATATGATGAAAATAATGGTATCTTTTGAAAGTCCATTTAATGGCGAGAAAAACTGTATAAAATATGTGTGGGTACAGTAAATGAGTAAGAGGAAAATTGCAGCTAAACACAAACACAGCAAAAATGTAAAAATAGCCTTGGTCCCAAACGGACAGAAAATGGAAAAGTGCTGTGGTCATTAAGGGGTTAAAGGGACACTGAACCCAACAATTTTTCTTTTGTGATTCAGATAGAGCATGCAATTTTAAGCAACTTTCTAATTTACCCCTATTATCAATTCTTCTTTGTTCTCTTGGAATTTTCTTTTAAGTGTTTCAGCTGGAGTGGTAAAAAAAAAATCCAATTTACTATTTAAAATTGGCTCCTTTCACTTGGTACTTTATCATAAAAATATGTTAAAGCCACAACCTGTAATCTTGTGGCATTTTTTTTTTTTTTTTTAAGGAACATAAAGTGCAAAAGGAAAATGTAATGTGATTGAGCATTATATTCTTGCACTATTGCTTGTATATAATGCGTTTAACTTTTGCAAAGGTTTTATATAATAAAACAATGACACACATACACAATAAGTTGTGTCTTAGGGCCCGAATCTCTAGAGCAGTGTTTCTCAACCGCGGCCCTCAAGAGCTCTCTGGCCTGGAAAGATTCTATAAGGAATAAGATTCTATAAGGAGCCTGGTCAGTATTCCGATGCACCTCAGCAATTGTAGCCTGGTCAGTATTCCAATGCACCTCAGCGATTGCTTTAAAGGCAATTTCTACCATGGGAACTGTGTTATCTCATAAAGGGGAGATGCCTTATATCCTTTATGTGATGGAGAGACAAATTACAATATAATGCTCAGTAAAATAATCAGATGACTTCTCTCCATGCCAGCGAGTGTTTGAGAATCAGACCCACGTTGTGAACTATGTGCAACGCACCTGCTGGTTTCCAATGTAGACACTGAAGCTCACAGAGCTCCTTCTCATCAAATCTATTGAGGTTACCGCCACAGCCACTGTACACAAACGGGCGACACTCCCCCACCAGGCGGTTATAATACCACCTCAGTGTGAACTTGCTACAATCTCCCTCTAGCATGGGCATGTGGCAAATATCTGCAAGTAGAAATGGTAATATGGAGTTAGAAGCAGGATGTTTCTAGTTGTAACCAAACCCAATCCAACACTTGACTTTGGTCTTAGTATATTATAAATACAGTAGACAAAGACATTAATATCATTGGCAGAGTAAAAAATAAATAAACACAATGTAGCCTTTATAATACTAACTTCTCATGAAGGAATAAATATTGTCTTCAATAAAAAATAAAAGCAAAACTCTGAAGCTGTGTTTTTGGACAAAATATTTTTTTCCACCCACTGCTCTTTGCCACACATGAACCTTAAGTCCTTTTGTACAGTCAGATAAAACATCAGTGATTTAAAAAAATAGAGACCACTTCAAATAAATGGTTGTGAAAGGGGTCGAGAGAGCCGCATGAGCAAATCGTTTTGAAAACAGAACTTTAGAGAAAGTTTTAATGCAGGGCTCGACAAACCCCGGCACCAGGGAGTCAATGGAGCCTTAACATTAGGTCCTGACGCAAAGCTGCTGGCTCCTGTGTTTTCATCAAATTGGTTAAACCCTGTTTTAAAATATATTTATGTTTCAGTTAGGTTAAAAAAATGGTTTTTTTTCATTAAAACATTTCTGTACACAATTATTTTCTTAATGATATTGTGCTTTGGAATTGTCTATACTATGCCATATGCATTTTTCATATGGTCTCTAGTGAGGTGTGGTCATTATATACTTAATCCAACTTGAGCTTGAACTAGCAGGAAGCATCTCTACTATTGATAAGGTAGCGGTGATCAGAAGTGTTTACCTTGCTGTGAGGTATCTCTTTTTTTCCGCTTGTTGGCTACAGGTGATGGTGGGATGGTCATGCCTGTTAAGAGAAACATTTTTAGATGCTAATTTTTGTTTCTTTAAAAATTAAACCAAAAGCATCACTGTCCTTTAGTGACTTTTGTTCTGGGGCTGACAAGAGATACTCCCCTTTTAAAAAAAAAAAAAAAAAAGAAAAGAAACCAGAATAATATTCCCTAAATTAGTCAGTGACATTAGTTCTCTCAGTCTAATTAGCATTTCTTCTGATATTGTTTATTTATGTGCCAAATTCTAACCCTCTGAAACACCAGTTTGTATGGGTAGAGATTCTAGAGAACCTGCCAGCTGATTGGGTCTCCCTGTGCCACTCAAAATATATTATCTCCTACAGATCACCCTCCCTCTCCATTCGCCCTTTATAGATCGTTACTTCTTTCAGATCACCTCCATCTCAATGTAACCCTCATAGATCTATAACATTTACATATCACACACCCACTCCCTGTACCCCGTAAAGATCATTACCCCTTACACATCACCTCCCTCTACTTGTGCTCTTCATAGATCACTACTTCTTACAGATCACCTCCCTTTACTTGTGCTCTTCATAGATCATTACTTCTTACAGATCACTAGCAAAAGACATTTAATAAAGAGCAAAATGAAACACACTGACCATCAGCCAGCAGCGTACTTTCTGTTCCATCTTCATCGTCCATGTCTTTATAATCTTCTACAGTGTAAACGTGTTCGTAGTCCGGATCATTGGTGTTAACCACCACTCTCAGCTCTCTTCCTGCACAGAAAAAAGACAGGAAACTCTCATACAGTAGGTCAGAGGAAACTGGGAATAAAAATGTCAAACAGGAGAAGCAGAGCAAAAGTACACTACTCCGCAAGAGAAGCAGTGTGAGCGTGCCCACATCAACAGGAGGGGCAGTATGAGAGTGCACACATCAACAGGAGGGGTAGTGTGAGAGTGCACACATCAACAGGAGGGGTAGTGTGAGAGTGCCCACATCAACAGGAGGGGTAGTGTGAGAGTGCCCACATCAACAGGAGGGGCAGTGTGAGAATGCACACATCAACAGGAGGGGCAGGGTGAGAGTGCACACATCAACAGGAGGGGTAGTGTGAGAGTGCCCACATCAACAGGAGGGGCAGTGTGAGAGTGCCCACATCAACAGGAGAGGTAGTGTGAGAGTGCCCACATCAACAGGAGGGGCAGTGTGAGAGTGCCCACATCAACAGGAGAGACAGTGTGAGAGTGCCCACATCAACAGTAGGGACAGTGTAAGAGTGCCCACATCAACAGGAGGAGCAGTTTAAGAGTGCCCACATCAACAGGAGGGGCAGTGTAAGAATGCACACATCAACAAGAGGGGCAGTGTAAGAGTGCACACATCAACAGGAGGAGCAGTGTGAGCGTGCCCACATCAACAGGAGGGGCAGTGTGAGCGTGCCCACATCAACAGGAGGGGCAGTGTGAGCGTGCCCACATCGACAAGAGGAGCAGTGTGAGCATACACACATCGACAGGAGTAGTGTGAGCATGCACACATCAACAGGAGGAGCAGTGTATGCATGCACACATTGACAGGAGGAGCAGTGTTTGCGTGCACACATCAACTGGAGGGGCAGTGTAAGAGTGCATTCATTAACAGGAGGAGCAGTGTAAGAGTGCGCACATCATCAGGAGGGGCAGTGTGAACGTGTACACATCAACAGGAGGAGTAGTGTGAGCGTGTACACATCAACAGGAGGGGCAGTGAGAGAGTGCACACATCAATAGGAGGAGCAGGGTGAGCGTGCACACATCAACAGGAGGAGCAGCGTGAGCATGCACACATCAACAGGAGGAGCAGTGTGCGTGTGCACACAACAGGAGGAGCAGTGTGCGTGTGCACACAACAGGAGGATCAGTGTGCGTGTGCACACAACAGGAGGAGCAGTGTGCGAGTGCACACAACAGGAGGAGCAATGTGCCAGTGCACACATCAACAGGAGGAGCAGTATGCCAGTGCACACATCAACAGGAGGAGCAGCGTGAGTGTGCACACCTCAGACAGGAAGAGTTTTGTGGGCTAGCACACCTCACACAGGAGGAGCGGTGTGGGAGAACTGAACTCAAACATGAGAAGTAGTGTGGGAGAACATACTTCATACATGAAGCCAATGTGGGGGATCACACTTCAAGCATGAGGAGCAGAGTGGGAGAACACCCCTTACACATTAGAATTTTTGTGGGGTAACAAACTTCAAACAAGGGAAGTATTATATGAAGCAGCAAGCTAACTTCAAACAGGAGAAACAATGTGGGAGAAATGACCTCAAGCAGGAGAAGCAGTTTGGAAGAAATGACCTCAAACAGGAGAAACAGTGTGGGAAGAGATGACCTCAAACAGGAGAAACAGTTTGGGAAGAGATGACCTCAAACAGGAGAAACAGTTTGGGAAGAGATGACCTCAAACAGGAGAAACAGTTTGGGAAGAGATGACCTCAAACAGGAGAAACAGTTTGGGAAGAGATGACCTCAAACAGAAGGAGGAGTTTGGGAAGAGATGACCTCAAACAGGAGAAGCAGTTTGGGAGAGATGACCTGAAATAGAAGTGTGGGAGAGCTGTCATTAAACAGAAGGAGTAGTGTGAGGAAAGTAGTCCCATTTAGGTGGAACAGCAGAGGACAGAAGTTATCAAACAGGAGAAGCTGACTGGAATAGAGATATTGTCAGTCACCGGAGGAAGAACATAAGAGCACACCTTAAGCAAAACCAGCAGAGTGAGCAACAGACAACAGGACGCAGAGCATAGCCACAGTGAGTGCACAATACACCTACAGATGTTAGGAGTTGACACTGACCAAACTGATTGTCTGATGGTTGTGTTATTGTGTAAGATCTCTGCTGTAATTTGTCACCTCTGCATCATATAACTGTTGGACAGTGATGAATATAAAGATATCTCCTTACTCATGGTTTCATGGTTTATGAAATTTTAGGTGTACAGAAAGATATATATTCTCTGCGCTCTAAGGTATAAGCCCTCTTAGCCAAAAAGAAGCTTCCTCAAAGATTCCAGGGGGTATTTCCAAAGGGATGGATTTGGTTTAAAGAGGGCACTGGGTAGCTAATACCAAATGGTAGAGTGGTGTGTAAGTAAATTCTATAGTAATCAGTATTGCCTAATCTCTAGAGATTATGTATTTAGTATGTATAGTCCTTCTATTCCAAGGTTCTCTAAGTATAGTTCTATATAGAAGTATGTGAAACCAGACTGTGTAACTTAATATGTGATAGAATCATCTGAAAATGTATGTGGTACAATCATCTAAACATATAAATGTAAATGAGAGATACAATTTCTAAGTTAAGTATGTCATTTATTTATATATTAAAAATGATGGATAAGAAATTAAATTCATAAGACAAATCATGTAATAATTTGATTTAAACAATATTTCAAATAGGACACTTCAAATAAAACAATTGGCATAAAACAAATAGATCAAGTCAATTAAAACAAATTAAATAAAACAGCAGTGATAAGATGATTAGTAGTAGGATGTGAATGTGAAACAGTCAGTAGTAGAAAGGTTGGCCAACCTAAAAAAAATGAGCATAAAAAACGCCTTAAAAACAGTTAATATCCTGAAACATGCGCTTTTGTTCACACTGTTTTTTTTTTGTTTTGTTTTTTCGGAACCAACAATTTTATGCTCATATTTGTTTCACATTCACATCCTCAATTGTGAACTACTAATCGTTTTATCACTGCTATTTTATCATTGGATAAATTTACATTGGAATTATGAATGAATGGATTTATTTGTTCCAATTGACTTGATCTATTTGTTTTATGCCAATTATTTTATTTGAAGTATCCTATTTGAAATATTGTTTTAATCAAATCATTGCATGATTTGTCTTATGAATTTAATTTCTTATCCATCATTTTTAATATATAAATAAATTACATACTTAACCCTTTTGTGACAGGGTTAAAGTGCCTACATCGGAACACCTGTTCCGATGTAGACAAATTGAAACTACGCGATCGTGCATACGATTGCGAGATTTCAATTATTGGATCGCATCTGGGGGGCGTCCCTACAACCCTAGGAACGCCCTCCAGACCGCGATCAAGTCCTTGAAGCACAGAAGGTGTAAATATGACAGAATAGAACGGCATAACGGCGTTAAAAAGTTAATATAGAAATTGGATCTCTTGTTTACATTTATATTTATATGTTTAGATGATTGTATAACATACATGCTCAGATGATTCTATCACATATTAAAGTGAATGTCAATTTTGATGCTAAAGTGCACTGTTAAGAAAAAAAACCTTACCTTTTAATCTTTACAGCAGCTCCAGCTTCCTCCACCCGTCGCAAAGCCTCTTCCTGGGTCTAAAAACATAATTTATGTAAGAACTTACCTGATAAATTCATTTCTTTCATATTAGCAAGAGTCCATGAGCTAGTGACGTATGGGATATACATTCCTACCAGGAGGGGCAAAGTTTCCCAAACCTTAAAATGCCTATAAATACACCCCTCACCACACCCACAATTCAGTTTAACGAATAGCCAAGAAGTGGGATGATAAGAAAAAAGTGCGAAAGCATATAAAATAAGGAATTGGAATAATTGTGCTTTATACAAAAAAATCAAAACCACCACAAAAAAGGGCGGGCCTCATGGACTCTTGCTAATATGAAAGAAATGAATTTATCAGGTAAGTTCTTACATAAATTATGTTTTCTTTCATGTAATTAGCAAGAGTCCATGAGCTAGTGACGTATGGGATAATGATTACCCAAGATGTGGATCTTTCCACGCAAGAGTCACTAGAGAGGGAGGGATAAAATAAAGACAGCCAATTCCTGCTGAAAATAATCCACACCCAGAATAAAATTTTTAATGAAAAAACATAAGCAGAAGATTCAAACTGAAAACACTGCCTGAAGTACGTTTCTACCAAAAACTGCTTCAAAAGAAGAAAACACATCAAAATGGTAGAATTTAGTAAAATTATGCAAAGAGGACCAAGTTGCTGCTTTGCAAATCTGATCAACCGAAGCTTCATTCCTAAACGCCGAGGAAGTAGAACTGACCTAGTAGAATGAGCTGTAATCCTTTGAGGCGGAGTGTTACCGACTCAACATAGGCATGATGAAATAAAGATTTCAACCAAGATGCCAAAGAAATGGCAGAAGCTTTCTGGCCTTTTCTAGAACCGGAAAAGATGACAAATAGACTAGAAGTCTTTCGGAAAGACTTAGTAGCTTCAACATAATATTACAAAGCTCTAACAGCATCCAAAGAATGCAATGATTTCTCCTTAGAATTCATAGGATCAGGACATAATGAAGGAACCACAATTTCTCTACTAATGTTGTTAGAATTCACAACCTTAGGTAAAAAATTCAAAAGAAGTTCGCAGCACCGCCTTATCCTGATGCAAAATCAGAAAAGGAGACTCACAAAAAAGAGTAGATAATTCAGAGACTCTTCTGGCAGAAGAGATGGCCAAAAGAAACAAAACTTTCCAAGAAAGTAATATAACGACCAAAGAATGCATGGGTTCAAAAGGAGGAGCTTGAAGAGCCCCCAGAACCAAATTCAAACTCCAAGGAGGAGAAATTGACTTAAAGACAGGTTTTATACGAACCAAAGGTTGTACAAAACAATAAATATCAGGAAGATTAGCAAACCTTCTGTGAAAAAGAACAGAAAGAGCAGAGATTTGTCTTTCAAGGAACTTGCGGACAAACCTTTATCTAAACCATCCTGAAGAAACTGTAAAATTCTCGGTATTCAAAAAGAATGCCAAGAAAAAAGATGAGAAAGACACTAAGAAATAAAAGTCTTCCAGACTCTATAATATATCTCTCAAGATACAAATTTACGAGCCTGTCACATATTATCAATCACAGAGTCAGAGAAACCTCTTTGACCAAGAATCAAGCGTTCAAACTCCATACCTTAAAATTAAGGTTTTGAGACAGAAAGACTGGTCTTAACGGAAGAGTCCACAGCTGGCAAGAGGCCATCCGGACAAGATCCGCATACCAAAACCTGTGAGGCCATGCTGGAGCTACCAGCAAGACAAACGAGCATTCCTTTAGAATATTGGAGAATACCCTTGGAAGAAGAACTAGAGGCGGAAAGATATAGGCAGGATGACACTTGTAAGGAAGAAAATAATGCATCCACTGCCTCCGCCCGAGGATCCCGGGATCCGGACAGATACCAGGGAAGTTTCTTGTTTAGATGAGAAGCCATCAGATCTATTTCTGGGAGTTCCCACATTGAACAATCTGAGGAAATACCTCTGGGTGAAGAGACCATTCGCCCAGGTGCAACGTTTGGCGACTGAGATAATCCACTTTCCAATTGTCCATACCTGGGATATGAACCGCAGAGATTAGACAGGAGCTGGATTCCGCCCAAACCAAAATTCGAGATACTTCTTTCATAACCAGAGGACTGAGAGTCCCTCCTTGATGATTGATGTATGCCACAGTTGTGACATTGTCTATCTGAAAACAAATGAACAACTCTCTCTTCAGAAGAGGCCAAGACTGGAAAGCTCTGAAAATTGCACGGAGTTCCAAAATATTGATCGGAAATCTCACCTCCTGAGATTCCCAAACCCCTTGTGCCGTCAGATACCCCCACACAGCTCCCCAACCTGTAAGACTTGCATCTGTTGAGATTATAGTCCAGGTTGGAAGAACAAGAAGCCCCCTGAACTAAACGATGGTGATCTGTCCACCATGTCAGAGAGTGTCGTATAATCGGTTTAAAGATATTAATTGAGATATCTTTGAGTAATCCCTGCACCATTGGTTCAGCATACAGAGCTGAAGAGGTCGCATGTGAAAACGAGCAAAGGAGATCGCATCTGATGCGGCAGTCCTAAGACCTAAAATTTCCATGCATAAGGCTACCAAAGGGAATGATTGTGACTGAAGGTTTTGACAAGCTGATATCAATGTTAAACTTCTCTTGTCTGACAAGGACAGAGTCATAGACACTGAATCTATCTAGAAACCTAAAAAGGTTACCCTTGTCTGAGGAATCAATGAACTGATTGGTAAATTGAACCTCCAACCATGAACTTGAAGAAACAACACAAGTCGATTCGTATGAGATTCTTCGAAAATGAGAAGACTGAGCAAATACCAAGATATCGTCCAAATAAGGAAATACCAAAACCCTGTTCTCTGATTACAGAAAGAAGGGCACCGAGAACCTTTGAAAAAAATTCTTGGAACTGAGGCTAGGCCAAACGGTAGAGCCAAAAAAATGGTAATGCTTGTCTAAAAAGAGAATCTCAGACACTGAAAGTGATCTGGATGAATCGGAATATGCAGATACACATCCTGTAAATCTATTGTAGACATATAATGCCCTTGCTAAACAAAAAGCAGGATAGTCCTACAGTAACCATCTTGAATGTTGGTATCCTTACATAACGATTCAATATTGATAGATCCGGAACTGGTCTGAAGGAATTGACCTTCTTTGATACAATGAAGAGATAAAATAAAACCCCAGCCCCTGTTCCAGAACTGGAACTGGCATAATTACTCCAACCAACTCTAGATCTGAAACACATTTCAGAAATGCTGAGCCTTTGCTGTGTTAACTGGGACACGGGAAAGAAAAAAATCTCTTAGCAGGAGGCCTTAACTTGAAGCCAATTCCGTACCTTTCTGAAACAATGTTCTGAAACCAGAGATTGAGAATGGAATTGATCCAAATTTCTTTGAAGAAAACGTAATCTGCCCCATACCAGCTGAACTGGAATAAGGGCCGCACCTTCATGGGTACTTAGGAGCTGGCTATAGATTTCTATAAGGCTTGGATATATTCCAAACTGGAAATAGTTTCCAAACTGATACCGCTCCTGAGGATGAAGGATCAGGCTTTTGTTCCTTGTTGTGAGGAAAGGAACGAAAAAGACTATTAGACCTAAATTTACCTTAGATTTTTTATCCTTTGGTAAAAAAGTTCCCTTCCTTCCAGAAACAATTGAGATAATAATTTAATACCCTGGAAAGAAAGGGAAAGCAAAGTTGACTTAGAAGACATATCAGCATTCCAAGTTTAATCCATAAAGCTTTTCTAGCTAAAATAGCTAGAGACATATACCTGACATCAACTCTAATGATATCAAAAGATGGTATCACCAATAAAATTATTAGCATGTTATAGAATAATAATAATGCTATAAAATTATGATCTGTTACTTGTTGCGCTAAAGCTTCTAACCAAAAAGTTGAAGCTGCAGGAACATCCGCTAAAAATATAGCAGGTCTAAGAAGATTACCTGAACATAAGTAAGCTTTTCTTAGAAAGGATTCAATTTTCCTTAAATAAAGTACTATCTGCCGTAGGAACAGTAGTACATTTAGCAGGAGTAGAGACAGCCCCATAACCTTAGGGATTTTGTCCCAAAAAAACTCTAATCTGTCAGATGGCACAGGATATAATTGCTTAAACGTTTAGAAGGAGTAAAAGAATTACCCAAATTATTCCATTCCCTGGAAATTACTTCAGAAATAGCATCAGGGAGATTAAACACTTCTGGAATAACTACAGGAGATTTAAAAACCTTATTTAAACGTTTAGATTTAGTATCAAGAGGACCAGAATCCTCTATTTCTAATGCAATTAATACTTCTTTAAATAAAGAACGAATAAATTCCATCTTGAACAAATACAAAGATTTATCAGTATCAGAATGATGATGTTCATTTAAAAATTCATTGAAAAAAGAGAAGTTTTAAAAGACTTTTATGTAAACTAGAAGGAGAAATAACAGACATAGCCTTCTTAATGGATTTAAAAAATAAAATCTCATATGTTTATCAGGAACACTCTGAAAATTAGATGTTGACGGAACAGCAACAGGTAATGTAACAGTACTAAAGGAAATTTTATCTGCATAAATAAGTTTGTCATGACATGCAATACAAACAACAGCTGGAGAAACAGATACCAAAAATTATAGCAGATACACTTAGCTTGGTAGCTCCAGCACTAGACAGCGATTTTCCTGTAGTATCTTCTGACTCAGATGCAACGTGAGACATCTTGCAATATGTAAGACAAAAAAACAACATATAAAGCAAAATTGATCAAATTCCTTAAATGACAGTTTCAGGAATGGGAAAAAATGCCAAAGAACAAGCTTCTAGCAACCAGAAGCAATGAAAAATGAGACTAAAATAATGTGGAGACAAAAGCGACGCCCATATTTTTTAGCGCCAAATCAGACGCCCACATTATTTGGAGCCTAAAATGCTTTTGGCGCCAAAAATGACGCCACATCCGGAACGCCGACATTTTTGGCGCAAAAGAACGTCAAAAAAATGACGCAACTTCCGGCGACACGTATGACGCCGGAAACGGAAAAGAATTTTTGCGCCAAAAAAATCCGCGCCAAGAATGACGCAATAAAATGAAGCATTTTCAGCCCCCGCGAGCCTAACAGCCCACAGGGAAAAAAGAGTCAAATTTTTGAAGGTAAGAAAAAAATGATTAATTCAAATGCATTATCCCAAATATGAAACTGACTGTCTGAAAAATAAGGAAAGTTGAACATTCTGAGTCAAGGCAAATAAATGTTTGAATACATATATTTAGAACTTTATAAACAAAGTGCCCAACCATAGCTTAGAGTGTCACAGAAAATAAGATTTACTTACCCCAGGACACTCATCTACATGTTTGTAGAAAGCCAAACCAGTACTGAAACGAGAATCAGCAGAGGTAATGGTATATATAAGAGTATATCGTCGATCTGAAAAGGGAGGTAAGAGATAAATCTCTACGACCGATAACAGAGAACCTATGAAATAGACCCCGTAGAAGGAGATCACTGCATTCAAATAGGCAATACTCTCCTCACATCCCTCTGACATTCACTGCACGCTGAGAGGAAAACCGGGCTCCAACTTGCTGCGGAGCGCATATCAACGTAGAATCTAGCACAAACTTACTTCACCACCTCCATCGGAGGCAAAGTTTGTAAAACTGAATTGTGGGTGTGGTGAGGGGTGTATTTATAGGCATTTTAAGGTTTGGGAAACTTTGCCCCTCCTGGTAGGAATGTATATCCCATACGTCACTAGCTCATGGACTCTTGCTAATTACATGAAAGAAATGAGGAATCCGGCTTCCTCCAATCACAGCGTTGAATCAGACACTGATTCCCCCGGGGGGGGGGGGGGGGAGCAGTGATTGGAGGATGACATCCATTATTTCTGATGTCAGAAATGGCTTGCAACGACCAGAGGAAGCTGGAGCTGCTGTGAAGATTAAAAGGTAAGTTTTTTTCTCAACAGGAGTGAAATGTAAATTTTGATGAATTAAAGTGCCCCTGTTTTTAATCAAATTTTTAAAAACCGGGCACTTTAGCATCAAAATTGACATTCACTTTAAGTTATACAGTCTGGTTTCACATACTTCTATATAGAACTATACTTAAAGAACCTTGGAATTGAAGGACTATACATACTAAAGACATAATCTCTAGAGATTAGGCGATACTGATTACTATAGAATTTACTTACACCCACCCCACTCTACCATTTGGTAATAGCTACCCAGCGCCCTCTTCACCCCAAATCCATCCCTTATGAAATTGTAGGACTTGGTGATATAATAATTTTGACTATTTTCTTAGTTAACCAAGAGAATATTGTGCAATTAATATTATAGGTTTCATATGAACATTGGAGGTTTAAATGATCTCTGATAGTGAAGATAAAATAGAGAAATAACTGTGTACTTTATCCCAGCAAATAGCTGCATTAATGAGACAGCGGACAGTGATTTTATAGTATAAGTGGTGAAAGTAAAAAGCAGGAAAGCTTCAGCGTGACCGCAAACCACAAGGAGCCCAACTGCAGCATGGACACCTAGACAAGACTCACCATCATCTTCATCAATATGAGTGAACTTTAGGGCTGGGACTGGGACTAGACGTGGGTTAGATGGATACGATGGGGGAGATGGGTAGTTGGAAATATAACCTGAGAGGTGTAAGGACATAACAAAAGATTCAAACTGTAGCCGGAACAGCAAGTTAAAGGGGCACTGCCCAGTCTTTACTCATGCCATAGGTCTATTATTTTGGCTTCTCTGCACACAGCAAGACCCTTTGTAAACTGCACTCCTGAACCCCTGTGTTGTCCAACACCCTCCCATGACAAATCCAGCAGGTGTTGGGAAGTGTTTCTCAGCTGTATACCTCAAGTTTTCTGCCAGGTTGTATTTTGAAGGGTCATTCTAAAGCAAAGCTGGTATGCTCTCATTTCTTGTTATAAAGTGTCATTTTAGTATTACTGATCACAGGGACCTTCAAAGGAGCAAAACATATGCTGGTTGAAAGCGACAAGCATTGCAGACTCTAAACTGAACACACCCAGTGATTGGTGAGTTGTACAACTCCTGTACCTATCTAGCTCATTGTCATTTTCCAGCTCTGAAACTGCAATGCTTGTGGATCTCAAGTAGGACTTTACCTATATGTTTAACTTTTTGCAAGGGTTAAAGACTTGTTATACCAGCTGCAGAGTATGAAATGTATGATAAATTGTTCCTTTAAGTTTATTTTTGTAAATTAGATAGCTGGGTGTGTTGTTTGAAACCACAACCTATCAAAATAGGCTTAGTTTGGAGAGAGATCAGACATTGGGGCCTATTTATCAATGTGCGAGTAGACATGATACAAAGTAGCGTATCATGTCCGCTCCACATCGATAAATGTAGACAGCATACGTTCTTGTGAACTGCTGGTGCAATGCCGCCCCCTGCAGATTCGTGGCCAATCAGTCGCTAGCAGCGGGTGTCAATCAACCCAATCGTATTCGATCGAGTTGCTTTCTGTCCGCGGCCTTAGAGCAGGCGGACAAGTTATGGAGCAGCGGTCGCTGCTTCATAACTTCTGTTTCCGGCTATCCTGAAGGCTCGCACAGAAACAAGGGGCCTCAAGCTCCATATGGCGCTTGATAAATATGCCCCTTTGTCTTATCACTCAAATGTTTTCCTTTCTTATCTCTGTCTCTATACAATATTTAGGGCCTGATATTCAAAAACTTGCTGGTTTTCTGTTGATTTTTGCTACCTGTCAAATTTTGCTACCCTCTCAGTGCGCATGCGCACACATTACATCACTTTATTTCACATATGTTGTAAAGCATGTGTGGAATGTGGTGACGTATGTGCGCTCGTGCAATGAGAGGGGTAACAAAATTTGAATGCTAGATAGCAAATCTCAATGCTTTGCATGTGCGCGCTGTGCACACCCTCGATATGTAAATAAAATTAACTAAACAGTTTCTCCAACAGTAATTTGCAGCTCCTTATATCATCACAGTTAACTGTAGTGCAAAAAAATGCAGGGTAAACTGTCCCTATAAACGCAATCAGTAATGCAGAAATGACTCCCTCTAACAAACAATAGAATGTAATATCTGCATTAAATTGTCCCTTGAGTACTTCCCTACTCAGGCGGATCAGCTGCTTGTCAGTTGGTTCATCTGGGTTCATGTCCTACACTTGTAATAATTTATATATTTAATTGCATCTTAATGACTGATGTGGCAGCGCCCCTTTAAGTGGAGAACATAAACAATCACATGCATGAATATATTACATCATTTGCGCATCCAGGACACAAAGGATTTTAATGACAGAAAATTTCTTTTTTTTTCCAGGTACAAACGTCATTACAATGTGTCGCAGAGTAAACATTAAAGACAGCCAGCAAAATGACTGCAGCTTGATATATTTATATTATTAATGTAAAATGACATAAGTGCAAACTGACACAAATATTACATGGGATGGGACGTTACTAGTGAAAGGATTTGCTTAAAAAGAACATATTAAAGGGGCAGGAAACCTAACATTTTTCTATGATGATTAAGATAGAGGGGCCTATTTATTAAGGTGCGAGCGGACATGATCCGATATAGCGGATCATGTCCACTGCACATCGATAAATGCCAACAGCATAGGCTGTCGGCATTTATCATTGCACAAGCAGTTCTGGTGAACTGCTTGTGCAATGCCGCCCCCTTCAGATTAGCAGGGGGTGTCAATCAGCCAGATCGTATAAGATCGTACGGATTGATGTCCGCGGCCTCAGAGCAAGCAGACAAGTTATGGAGCAGCGGTCTTTAGACTGCTCCTTAACTACGGTTTCCGGAGAGCCTGAAGGCTCGCCGGAAACACGGGGATATTGCTTTGTTCTGATTTTATTATTTGTTAAAGAGATATCTAGATAGACAGTGAGCACATTTCTGCTGCCATCTAGTGCTTTTGCTAATGTATAACATTGCAGCAAAACTGCAAAAACAAAAAAGCTGCACTACTAATGTGAAGAAACCTAAAAGACCCAATGCAGTTAAAAATATCTAAAAAATGATCACTCAACAAATATTTAATAGATTACAATAAAAAGTGCAATATAATAAAAAACGTTGGTCACTAAAAACTATTTCAGCAAACAAGAAGTAAATGTATTTAGAAAGTTTTCACACTTGATCAGTATGTTAATTTACTGTAAGACTGTAAAAAACATCTTGTAATTACCAAGTGTTTCATAAATGTTTTCACAAAGATATCCCAAAAATATGGTCTGTGTCCAGCCCTTGCAGAAAAACATTACACATTCCTGATGTAAACATAATTTTTTTTAACTAGTATGAGAATTGGTAAAAGTCATAAACCGTGCTCTATAGAATTAAATGTAGGTGTGCTCAAGGGAGGGATTATATGACTGCAGATAGAAGCTCACAGGAAATTTAAATAAGTCAGTTTTGTAAAATAAGTTTTAGCAGTTTAACATTTATGAGTTGTTCATTTTAATGTACTCTTGAAACACATGGTCAGGAGAAAGTTTAGCATGCAGGGGTCTCACATGAGAACACGATGCAGTAACTAAAGGGTTAGTATAATGACACAAGGAACACAAACAATGCTCAGTAGACAAGACGGATGCAGAAAACACCCACACGTCATGCTACATTCAGGGCAAGTCCTCGAGCTGGGGAGTTGGGAGTTAAAATGAAGTCTTTAATACCTAGCACAATATTTCATAAGATATTTAATACAACCAAGAAATGAAATCTGCATCATAAACACATCAGTTCATTATTTCACAGTTAAATAACCTTCATATTCCATTACTGCACTATAGGATTTACTTTTTGTTTACTTAAAATACAAAGTTGGCCAAATATGGGGATGTGATACTAACGCCAGTGGCAGCAGATTTCGGCTAATAGGGCAGACATAACTGTGGCATGGTGGTTTAGTTACAGAAGGGATCCTGCTCTTTGTGGTTTAAAGATTTTAACAGCTATAAAACACACATGCTCTAGTCATATTTTTCTGAGCTAAATATCTCTTGAACTCAGCAAAAACTCTTTGTAGCGGATCAGCTGAAACTTTAGTGAAACAACTCCAGTAATTGGAGAGATTTCTTTATGAATTTAGGCCACTATATGCTAAGTTAACCATGTCTTTATGAAGAATATATAACTTACAGAATCACTTAAACCTGACGTTTGTTTTGTTCTTTTACTTTCCTTTATCTAAGATAAAAGCAATAAACAGCAGAACTAAAATACGTTTTTGTTACCCACAGGATTAACAAGAAATTTCAACTGACCTCCACAGGCTGCAAAAAAAACAGATGATAGCAATTAGTATTTTATGCTCACATTAATGCACCAATCTTTTTTTTAGATTAAAACTACATTATCCTCATATTAGTGACCCTTCTACATAACACAAAGATCGGGGGATTTAACTCACCACAGTGCTGGCTCATTTCCTGTCTGACAAAGCCTCGAATTTCATCCTCCTAGAGGCAAAAATAAATAAATAAGATTAGATATCATCAATATAACAGGCAAGTCTACTTACTCACAGGTGAAGAGTATGAGAAATAACAAAGCACAAATAGCTGCAAGGTGAGCTTAGAGAAACCTGTAAAGTAACTATTTATAGTCATTTAACAAAGTTTAATAAGAGCAGCCGGGAGTTTATTATTCCACCACCCCAATGAGCAGCCAGCATCAGCTTCTTTCTACTATACCATAACAACTTAATATATTTATTTGCAATGAACAGAGAGCAAGCAGACATTTATATGTACAATATAACTCCAGTAGAGGTTGTTAATGAATAACGCTACGTAATTTTGCGGTGCAATACAAAAAAATATCATAATAAAACCCACCGTCATGCCTGGTGCTCCCTTGTCTCCTTTGTTGCCATCAAGCCCAATGTTACCCTAAAATTGATAGAAAGAGTTATGAAATTGCTTCTGACTGACTTGTGAAGCACCAGTGGTGCCTGACACCCAGCCTTGACTGTTGTTTCAAATATCTAAGCAATAATTTAAGACAATAAATAACACATAAGCACAGGTTATTGCACAGCTGTTTGCATCAATAGACAAAGTAGGACGTAAAACATCCCAGCACCTGATCTCCTCTCTCTCCTGGTATTCCAGGGATCCCTCGTGGTCCCGTTACTGACTCTCCAGAAGGACCTCTCTCACCCTGAAAAAAAGAAAATAAGGAAGGTTTAGCACCCATTTTCTAAGTAATAATGAAAAGCTTCTTCATTCTGCCTGAATATTGAGAACCCTCCCCATATGTTGACAAATGAACCTGATCCACTTCATGTTCTGTATGAATATAATAGTGTTATGTTGCTGAGATTTCAGACTATGATTTCTGTGAAATCTACCAAAAAATTATTCATGGAGACACTGATCCAAATTTTTTTTGTTAAATTAGCTTGCACATTATGATCAAGTTGTTGATGGTTCTCTAGTTTATATAGAAGATATGCAATTATTGAACTCAATAGACATTTTGTCTTTAACCTTCATCTCATCATACTGGCTTCTCTCTGGTTGCAAATTTTACTAGTTATGAAAGTCAATCAACAAGCTTGTATTACATAGATGTTCAACATTTTTACCTTCTGTCCCTGAAGACCTTCAGGTCCTTTAGGACCCACAGGACCTGGTGGACCTGGAGGTCCAAGAAGTCCATCTGCTCCTCTTGGGCCAGATGGGCCAATTGTTCCAACGATACCCTGAGAAAAGATCAATGACAAATGATAATCAACATGATCTATCACTTGAGAAACATGTTTAGAACTATTCATAGATGAATGAAGTAGGATAGTGAAAAACACAGGTGCTCCTGTGCCTTATTGATAACAAATGCGCATTTATCTAATTAAATAAGACACAGTCTATCATGAGCTATGCTATTCTGGGTATTAGATGAGACACATTTAAAGTCAAGAACAGTTCTGTTGCTGCTAAATTAAGTCACATGTCTCTGTGTACATAGCTTGGCACAATGTGTTCATCCTAAATTTACACTAAAACTGCATTGATAGATTCTGGGATGATTTGTACTAAACGTAAATATACTCACTCTATCTCCTTTTTCTCCTTGATCGCCTTTTGCGCCTTGAAGACCTTCCATACCTCTGTCACCCTACAATAAGATGACAACATTGATCGAAAAACTGCGTAGCCTATCAGTTGTATCGGGCAAAACATCACATAAAAACATAGACCTTAGAATGTGTTCCATATAAAATAATCTATTTGCATTCTCTGATAAATGCACCACTACTGCCTAGTGAATGTCTCCAACCGTCTTTCCTTACCTTATTTCCCACCAATCCTTCCTTTCCAGGTAGACCAGGATGTCCAGGTATTCCAGGGTCTCCCTGAGAAGAAAACATAAATTCAAACATTTGTTATAAGATCAAGCTAAGTCGCATTATTCAATTTAGATCACATTATATTCTACTCACAGAATCTCCTTTCCTCCCCGATAGTCCAGGACGACCAGGGATGCCTGGTTCACCCTAAAAAACACCCAGAGAATAAATGTATAAAAAACTCTCCCAGGTGTTTTTATACAAAGAGTAACAAACTATATAATCTGAATAACAGATTGCAGTTAGCACATAATTGTAATTCTATTTGGTGCTATATAAACAATATTCCTTACCCGGTCTCCCTTTTCACCATCTTGACCACAAAGTCCTTTCACGCCACGGTCTCCCTTAAATAAAAGCTCATTGTTAAAAATATATTGACTTTTTTTCAAAAACAAATAAATAGTATAATTGTGGGGTTTTTAGCCTCTGTTTAGTGCTTAGTTACTAATGAAAGTAAAGCTATTATTATAGTATAAAATATAGAGAAAATAACTCATTGTGTAGGTCATTAACAAATGTAGACAGGCCAGAAGGCTTGTCTTTCCCACAGAAAAACTCTGAATTACATTGTTTCCAATGCAGCAAAGGATTATGGGCAAGATATGCAAATTAGGTTTACAATGACACACCTTTTTACTTCAAGTCTGCTTTTCAGCAGATTCCCTTTACACCAAAGCATCGCTGTTCACACAGCTTATAAACTTAGCTAGGGTTAGTGCAGTGATTCATAACCATCCCAGGACAGACTGTTTTGTGGTTTTTGCCACTCATCAGCTGGGAGAAGGTTTGAATCATTGCTGGGTGAAGTTGATTTCGGGACAAAATACATCATTTAACATTTTTAGAGGTTTTCTGTGGGAAAGACAAGCCTTCTGGCCTGTCTACATTTGTTAATGACCTACACAATGAGTTATTTTCTCTATATTTTGTGCGTAGTGGAGGATTTTAAACTAACCTTTTACCTCCCCCTAATTTTAAATGTTGTTGTATTTTGCCCCTAAATCAACTTAACCCAGCAGTGATTCAAACCTTCTCCCAGCTGATGAGTGGCAAAAACCATGAAACAGTCTGTCCTGGGATGGTTATGAATTACTGCACTAACCCTAGCTAAGCTTATAAGCTGTGTGAACAGCAATGCTTTGGCGTAAATGGAATCTGCTGAAAAGCAGACTTGAAGTAAAAAGGTGTGTCATTGTGAACCTAATTAGCATATCTTACACAGAATCCTTTGCTGCATTGGAAACAATGTAATTCAGAGGTTTTCTGTGGGAAAGAAAAGCCTTCTGGCCTGTCTACATTTGTTAATGACCTACACAATGAGTTATTTTCTTTATAATTTGTGCGTAGTGGAGGATTTTAAACTCGCCTTTTACCTCCCCCTAATTTTAAATGTTGTATAGTATAAAATAAAGAGCTATTTATTCCTCTTTTGCCTGTGTCTCCTTTGCCTTATCGTCTTCCCTCGTAGCTGCGTCTTGTAAAAGTTTGCAGGTTGTCCCTATGCACAAGTTTTCCTCTTATCTAGCCTGTGAAGCAATTCACCCATATGTCTTCAGTGAATAAGCGATCACAGTGGTACAGAGCATTGTGCACAAGGTTATTTAATGTTGTAAATAGAACTATTATACAGCCCTCTGGGGTAGATGGAAATAAATAACAATTAAATAAACAGTTTCCTGTTGACATTTCCCTTTAGCCCAGTCCCGGGTTCCTTACCTTTAGTCCTCTCATTCCGTTCATCCCATTATCTCCCTTCTCTCCCCGTGTGCCTGGAATTCCATCCTTCGCCGGCTGACCCTGGAGACAGAAGTTAGAGATAAGCTTCTCACGCAACTCACCTTCACTTGTACTCAACATTTATATGACACTCACAGGCTCTCCTGGTTCACCCGACTCTCCACGTTCTCCCTAAAAAAGAACAGACACTTATTGGATATGTGACAATTCCTGTGTTTGCAAATGCACAATTGATATTAATTTTAATACCTCACTCAAAGATGCATAAACATGAGTTATCTGTATGGTTTGTTCCATATACTTACAAACAAACATTAGTGAATTTATTCTATAGGAACTACAGCAATGTGCTTTACTGTACTTAGGCCTATTCACCTTTCTGATGTCTATATTAATGTATACAAAACCATTAGCACAGTTAAAGAAAACTATCCAATGCAGTTTCATTTTTTTTTATTCTGCACATTTCAATCTGCCACTAGAGTGAATTGTGCAGGATTTAGAAATCTCACTCTGCAACAATTGCATGATCAAGGCAGGAGATAATTTCCTGTTCCTAATTAACCACAGCAGATAAGATAAATAATAATAATAAGTTATTAGTCCATTCAATACTAATGACAGGTAAACATCCTTATGTCTTTCATAAGGTGGTCCAATACCATGTATGAACACAGCACCACTGAATGTGCACGGTGGTGAGGAAAAACTGCAACTCCTCTCAGTCACTATGTAATTCATACAATCCATCAGCACTTATAGGAATAAAAAGTTGATCTTTTATTGAAGAATCAAGTTTAAAATAAGCTTATTTTAAACTTGATCCTTCAATAAAAGATGAACTTTTTATACCTATAAGTGCTGGTGGATTGTATGAATTTCATAAGGTGGTGAGAGGCCTCAAGTCCATTATGTCTGGTATTCAACTGTTGGCCAGTAGGAGGTGGCAAAGATTCCCAAAAACTATGAGTGCTCAATCCCCCCCCCCACCATCACCACCACTCTAATCAGCCAGCCTTATCTTTGCCTCCCAGGAGGAAGGTGAAGAATTGAGGTGCTCCAGATTCTTCATTGAGAGGCTCATTTACCCCTCAGAGAGGAGATTAGAGCGTGGGGTAGTGACACAATTACTCTTGCTGTAGGAGTTAGTCACAAGCTTGCCATAGGTGTCTCGGGGACCGGTCCCTTAGCCTCCTACTGTTGATTTATCAATATACTGATTACAGTGATCCTCTGCTGTGCCATTCACAGCACTGGATGAGCTCTCTACTGGAAGCCGCCATTTCTGCAGTGGGTAAGCACAGTAGAGTGGGTGTGGTCAGGTAAGCACAGTAGAGTGGGTGTGGTCAGGTTAGCACATTAATCAGCTTGCACTCATGTAGCCCACAGGCTATTACTAGGTACAGTTTTTTATACAGTTCATCATAGCCAGGGGATACATTTATTAGACAGTTTAAACCATTTCATATACTTTAGTCTGTGCATGACTTATGTATAATTTTTATGGTAGATGACTGTGTGCTGTGGAACCTCTTAGTGAATTTTGACCGGTTCATTTTTTGTGTTTTTGTGCAAGTTTGGGGATTTTCTGTTATGCGCAATAGCACATGCTTTGTTGCGCAGCTTTTCATCCCCGGCGGGCTGCAGTCATGCTGCTGACTCAGATTAGCTCAGTTCAGGATGCAATTGTTATTTTAATGTTCAGATGGCATTTTTGGCGGTGCAGTGGTTAAAGGTAAAGTCAAAATTAAACATTCATGATTCAGATAGGGCATGCAATTTGAAACAACTTTCCAATTTACTTTTATGCATCAAATTTGCTTTGTTATCTTTGTATTCTTTGTTAAAAACGCTAAACCTAGGTAGGCACGTATGCTAATTTTTAAGCCCTTGAAGGCCGCCTTATCTCAGTACATTTTGTTCGTTTTTCACATTTAGAAGCTGCTAGTTCATGTCATCATGTCATATATATATATATATATATATATAATATTGTGCTCACTCCCGTGGAGTTACCTAGAAGTCAGCACTGATTGGCTAAAATACAAGCTTGTCAAAATAACTGAGATAAGAGGACAGTTTGCAGAGGCTTAGTACAGGCTTGAAAACCAGTGCTGTAGTGGGAGATTACAATGTTCAAAATAAAAAAAATGAAGGTACATTGGATAGTTTGTGGTTACTATGGCTAATGGTTGCCTTTATGGGGATTTTATGGGAATCTTTGCCCCCTTTTAGTGGCCAGGAATGGAATCCCAGAATAATAGACTTGCAGACCACCACCAGAAAAGAAATACATTTGTCAGGTAAGCATATTTTTTAAAAAAACTTTTCCTCTGCAATTTGTTACTCGTCTGGGACTAATCGGCTAGTGGGATATCCATGGACTGAACAACAATGAACATTTTGCAATGCTGTGATTAATTGTTGAGGTAAATTATTCATATATAAAAGATACTTTAAATTTCTTTTAATGGATGCATTTGTGGCCCTCTAATACTGGTTGCCCATCAATAGCCTATTTATGTCATTATCTAACCTAGTAGTAACATTATCTAACCAAGTAATGCCATTATCTAACATAGTGACCTCATTATCCAACTCAGTGATGTCATTATCTAACCTGGTAATGTTATCTAACCTAGTGACATCATTATCCAAACTAGTGATGTCATTATCTAACTTAGTAATGTTATTATCTAACTTAGTGACATCATTATCCAAACTAGTGATGTCATTATCTAGCCTGGTGACATAATTATCCAACTTAATGAGGTCATTATCTAACCTGGTAATGTTATTATCTAATAAACCTAGTTTCATCATTATCCAACTTAGTGATGTCATTATCTAACCTAGTGATGTCATTATCTAACCTAATAATGTAATTATTTAACCTAGTGACATCATTACCTAACCTAGTAATGTCATTACTTAACCTATTGACATCATTATCTAACCTTGTGACATTTTATAACCTAGTAATGCTATTATTTAACCTGGTAACAACATTTTCTAACATGGCTGTGTAAAAAGAAATGTAGATTAAGTGCAACACTACTAAAATAAATAGGGGGTTAACACCTAGAGGTGAATCCAAAAGAGGTGACATTATGTTTGTTGTTTGTTTTTTGAGTTTGGGTTCGTTTAGCCAAGATGGTCTGCCTTGGTGATACTATTTGTGTATTATCTGTTGTTACCTTTTGTCCACCAGGACCGCGAGGGCCTAGAAAGCCAGTTGCACCTTTGTCTCCTTGCTCACCTTTAACCCCCTGTTATGACAAAAACAATGTTATTACCACTGAGAACCCTTTATGAGAATGTCACTATGTTTAGGTCTTGAGCCCCTGAAATAACAGTCCACACCAAAAGTGCTCATATACAGACATGTAAACACATACAATGGCCTAAATGATAAAGCGTGTAAAGTGATGGCATTGCAGAAAGTGTTGTAGCTGCTCTTTTGGGGCCCCACAATGTTAGCGGGTTGGTTATGAGATGTATATGTAGTATTTTAGTTTATGAGAAGTGATTATGGTATCAGGAGGTCTAATATTTTGTGTTAATCTTTATATAGGTTTCACTGAATGTTGACACAGGGATGGGCCATACAAGGGGCAGGGCATACAGGAGAAGGGAATAAGGGCACTGGGCTGAGGGGCCCCACAAATTTATCTTGCCCAGGGCCCCGCAAATTGTAAGGTTGGCACTGCCTCAGTGTAAGGCATGTGATTGGCGTGTACATGTACCTCTCCTTACTGTCTCATCTGCCATATCCTTCTGAGGTACAGCAACGTATTGCTCATCGGTCTGAGATTGTAACTATAATGTAATAGATACTGTATGTAATGCAAACCTATTAAAAATAACATTCTCTAAGGAAATATAATATGTCTCTTTAACTCCAAGTGAACGGTTATTTTTATATTGTATATTATTTTATCCTTTTCATGGGAATCTGCAGACATTTTCCAAGGAGAGGACAAACTAGAAAAGAGAGGCCACACTAGTAAGAAGAGGCCACGCTAGTAAAGAGAGGCCACACTAGTAAAGAGAGGGCACACTAGTAAGGAGAGGGCACACTAGTAAAGAGAGGCCACACTAGTAAAGAGAGGCCACACTAGTAAAGAGAGGCCACACTAGAAAAGAGAGGCCACACTAGTATGGAGAGGGCATACTAGTAAGTAGAGGGCAAACTAGTAAGGAGAGGGCAAACTATAAGAGAAGAAACACTAGTATGGAGAAGGCAAACTAGAAGATAGGCCACACTAGTATGGAGAGGGCAAACTAGAAGATAGGCCACAATAGTAAGAAAAAGCCACTCTAGTAAACAGAGGTCATGCTAGTAAAGAGAGGCCACGCTAGTAAGGAGAGGCTTATATTTTCTTAAAGAATGCTATTTGGTTGGTTACAGTTAGGGCTAGGGTTGGTTACAGTTAGGGCTAGAGTTGGGTTTGTTACAGTAAGGGCTAGGATTGGGTTGGTTACTCTTAGGGCTAGGGTTGGGTTTGTTACAGTAAGGACTAGGATTGGGTTGGTTACAGTTAGAGCTAGGGTTGGGTTGGTTACAGTTAGGGCTAGGATTGGGTTGGATACAGTTAGGGTTAGGTTTGGTTACAGTTAGGGTTGGTTTGGTTATAGTTAGGGGTTGGGTTGGTTACAGTTAGGGCTAGGGTTGGTTTGGTTATAGTTATAATTAGGCCTAGGGTTGTGTTTACAGTTAGGCCTGTGTTGGTTACAGTTAGGGCAAGGGTTGGGTTGGTTACAGTTAATGCTAGGGTTGGGTTGTTTATATTTATAGTTAGGGCTAGGGTTGGTATGATTCAGATAAGGACTACTGTTGTGCTGGTTACACTTAGGGCTAGGGTTGGGTTGGTTACAGTTAGGGCTAGGGTTGGGTTGGTTACATTTAGGGCTAGGATTGGTTACAGTTAGGGAAAGGGTTTGGTCAGATTAAGACTAGGGTTGCATTGGTTATAGTTAGGGCTGGTTACAGTTAAGGCTAGGGTTGGGTTGGTTACAGTTAGCACTAGGGTTGGGTTGGTTACATTTAGGGCTAGGATTGGTTACAGTTAGGGAGAGGGTTAGGTCAGATTAAGACTAGGGTTGCATTGGTTAGAGTTAGGGCTGGTTACAGTTCAGGCTAGGGTTGGGTTGGTTACAGTTAGCGCTAGGGTTGGGTTGGTTACAGTTAGGGCTAGGGTTGGGTTGGTTACAGTTAAGGCTAGGATTGGTTACAGTTAGGGAAAGGGTTAGGTCAGATTAAGACTAGGGTTGCATTGGTTACAGTTAGGGCTGGTTACAGTTAAGGCTAGGGTTGGGTTGGTTACAGTTAGCGCTAAGGTTGGGTTGGTTACAGTTAGGGTTGGGTTGGTTATAGTTATAGTTAGGGCTAGGGTTGATATTGTTCAGATAAGGACTACTGTTGTGCTGGTTACAGTTAGTGCTAGGGTTGGGTTGGTTACAGTTAGTGCTAGGGTTGGGTTGGTTACAGTTAGCGCTAGGGTTGGGTTGGTTACATTTAGGGCTAGGATTGGTTACAGTTAGGGAGAGGGTTAGGTCAGATTAAGACTAGGGTTGCATTGGTTAGAGTTAGGGCTGGTTACAGTTCAGGCTAGGGTTGGGTTGGTTACAGTTAGGGCTAGGGTTGGGTTGGTTACAGTTAGCGCTAGGGTTGGGTTGGTTACAGTTAGCGCTAGGGTTGGGTTGGTTACAGTTAGGGCTAGGGTTGGGTTGGTTACAGTTAGGGCTAGGGTTGGGTTGGTTACAGTTAGCGCTAGGGTTGGGTTGGTTACAGTTAGCGCTAGGGTTGGGTTGGTTACAGTTAGCGCTAGGGTTGGGTTGGTTACAGTTAGGGCTAGGGCTGGGTTGGTTACAGTTAGGGCTAGGATTGGTTACAGTTGGGGAAAGGGTTAGGTCAGATTAAGACTAGGGTTGCATTGGTTACAGTTAGGGATGGTTACAGTTAAGGGTTGGGTTGGTTACAGTTAGGGCTAGGGTTGGGTTGGTTACAGTTAGCGCTAGGGTTGTGTTGGTTACAGTTGGCGCTAAGGTTGGGTTGGTTACAGTTAGGGTTGTGTTGGTTACAGTTAGGGGTTGGGTTGGTTAGAGTTAGTGCAATGGTTGGGTTGTTTATAGTTATAGTTAGGGCTAGGGTTGATATGGTTCAGATAAGGACTACGGTTGTGCTGGTTACACTTAGGGTTGGGTTGGTTACAGTTAGTGCTAGGCTTGGGTTGGTTACAGTTAGGGCTAGGGTTGGGTTGGTTACATTTAGGGCTAGGATTGGTTACAGTTAGGGAAAGGGTTAGGTCAGATTAGGACTAGGGTTGAATTGGTTACAGTTAGGGCTGGTTACAGTTAAGGCTAGGGTTGGTTACAGTTAGGGCTAGGGTTGGGTTGGTTACAGTTAGGGCTAGGGTTGGGTTGGTTACAGTTAGCGCTAGGGTTGGGTTGGTTACAGTTAGGGCTAGGGTTGGATTGATTACAGTTAGTGCTAGGGTTGGGTTTGTTACAGTTAGGGCTAGGACTGGGCTGGTTACAGTTAGGGGTTGGGTTGGTTGTAGCTAGGGTTGGGTTGGTTACAGTTAGTGCTAGGGTTGGGTTGGTTACAGTTAGGGCTAGGGTTGGGTTTGTTACAGTTAGGGGTTGGGTTGGTTGTAGCTAGAGCTAGGGTTGGATTGGTTACAGTTAGTGATAGGGTTGGGTTAGGGCTGGGGTTGGGTTTGTTACAGTTAGGGCTATGGTTGGGCTGGTTACAGTTAGTGCTAGCGTTGGGTTGGTTATAATTAGGGTTGGATTGGTTATAGTTACGGCTAGGGTTGGTTGTAGCTAGGGCTAGGGTTGGTTACAATTAGTGCTAGGGTTGGGTTGGTTACAGTTAGGGCTAGGCTGGTTACAGTTAGGGCTAGGGTTGGGCTGGTTACAGTGAGGGCTAGAGTTGGGCTGGTTACAGTTAGGGTTGGGTTGGTTACAGTTAGTGCTAGGGTTGGGTTGGTTGTAGTTAGGGCTAGGTTTGGTTGGTTACAGTTAGTGCTAGGGTTGGGTTGGTTGTAGTTAGGGCTAGGTTTGGTTGGTTACAGTTAGTTCTAGGGTTAGGTTGATTATAGCTAGGGCTAGGGTTTGGTTGGTTACAGTAAGTGCTAGGGTTGGGTTGGTTACAGTTAGGGTTTGGTTGGTTACAGTTAGTGCTAGGGTTGGGTTGGTTACAGTTAGGGCTAGGCTGGTTACAGTTAGGGTTGGGTTGGTTACAGTTAGTGCTAGGGTTGGGTTGGTTGTAGTTAGGGCTAGGTTTGGTTGGTTACAGTTAGTGCTAGGGTTGGGTTGATTATAGCTAGGGATAGGGTTGGGTTGGTTACAGTTGGTGCTAGGGTTGGTGTTAGGGAATGTTTTCCTTACCAACGCCATCTTGTTCTAGTTTCCATTTTGTCTTAGGCATCCATCTTGTCTAAGAAACATTTATTATAGCAATTTATTATGTAGTGGGAAAGATGTAGATGTTATGAATCTTTGTATAGCTAGGTTGGCCTTGTAAATGTTCCTGGCGATGCGCCTGGAAGCTGTTATCTCTATAAGATGCTCACACGGCCTTGCTGTGGGCCCAGATGTACCTTTATTATGGTTATAAGAAACACTGCTTCTCAAAACTCTATTTTACCTAATTATAATAATGAGCTTATTTCTTTCCTGACAAACACTGTGTAAAATAATGCGGTCATGAACGTGTCATCATGTTAACCCTATATGCTCTAATCACTGCCTATAAGAAGTTTTGTTCATCTTTCAATAAACAGAGCAGATGTTAGACTGATTGCTGCATGGTCTGATTTCTGTTCTCTGGGATATCCTGTTATCAAATAATCCAGTCATTTCCAGCTGATATGGTGTACTCCAGGCCAAGCGCTGACTGCCACTCCCCCCGAAAATAACACCTAACAGTTGGGTTGGTTACAGTTAGGGCTTGGCTGGTTACAGTTAGGGCTAGGGTTGGGCTGGTTACAGTTAGGGTTGGGTTGGTTACAGTTAGTGCTAGGGTTGGGTTGGTTGTAGTTAGGGCTCGGTTTGGGTTGGTTACAGTCAGTGCTAGGGTTAGGTTGATTGTAGTTAGGGCTAGGGTTGGGTTCACTTAGGAATACATCTTGGAGATAGGAATAGGTAAACACTAACTCTAACCCAATGAAAAAAAAGCAGATTGTAATGCCACTTTCTGGGTCTTGTTTTTTTTAAAAATATTAAACTATTTGAACAGTATTTTAAACATTGAGATTAACCCATGTGTGTGATATCTTGGAAGTAAAGAGCTGAAATACAGGGATATAATTACCAATTAAAAGCATACCACAGTATTTAGCTGTGCAAATAACTAATATGTTTATTGAAATTTAATGAGTTTTACAAATGGGATAAAGTTTTTCTATACACTGGCTTGTAAGAAAGATGGTCAAAACTGTATGTAATTAAATAATGTATTTTTTATTGAGGGCAGAAGACTTGTCTGGCATTGTGTATTCTGTTATTATTCATTGTGCAGTTTGTTCACTTTAATTCAACAACAGGTACAAACTTCTTGACTTTTAATGTCTCCAGGTAGAAGCTTCATTTCAAAGAATTGTTCAGATGGAAACTCTCAATTTCTAGAGGACCCTCATGTATCTGACCCCAGACTAAGTCTTTGTTACCTTCTCTCCATGTAGACCTTGGTCTCCTTTATCCCCTTTCTCTCCTTCTGAACCTTTAGCGCCTCGATCCCCCTGAGTAGTGAATTACATAGAAATATGAATGTGCTGTCGTGTTATCTTTTTTTGAATCAGGCAGTTTAGCAAATGAACAAAAACAGTTGATTTATTACAATGCCGCTCGTATTAAACATCAGCAAAGAGTCCATATGCCTTAAAGATCCTGTTTTATTGGAAACAGAAGTCTTGAAAATAAAGTAATGGGACAGGGTGTAGATGTAGGGAGTTATCATGCCACTGAGACCTACCAGTTCCCCTTTGTTTCCTTTTATACCAGGAGGTCCCTCAACGAGGGCTGTGTCACCCTGTGGAATAAGAGAAAAACATCAGACCCATCACATGTGACACAATACAGTGACCAATAAAAAAACAGATGCACATTTGTAAATCTTACCTTGTCTCCTTTTTGTCCCACAGGACCTGAGTCCCCCTTGAAATAATAAAGAAAAAGTTAAAAGACAAAGACAACCACAGGTAAAATGGATCATTGGGAATACATTAAAGGGGAGAAAAATAAACTGCACTACACTGTCTCATGATCCCTGCAAATCTCACTACTTATTCTGTAGCACAAACCACTTTGCACACATTGTGCTAATTTTCTACAGTCTCACAGAAGAGAATCACAGCATTAAAGGGATAGAAAGGTCAAAATGTAAATGTGCGTTTCATTCTGAAATAGAAGTCTGTTTGCTTAGGGAAGTATATTAGAAATAATAAAGTTATTAGTATTTTTCTGTGACATATGCACATATCCTGTGAGGGGCCGTGCACCAGTAATCAAACATCATGCTCGCTCATAGAGCTGGCTGTGGTGTGCATTATTTCTGAAGATTTAATTTGTGTTATACAGTACTGACTCTCTAAGCAGGCAAAGGGGTCAATTTATCAAGCTCCGTACAGAGTTTGATGCCCCGTGTTTCCGGCGAGCTGGAAACAGAAGTTATGAAGCAGTGGTCTAAAGACCGCTGCTCCATAACTTGTCCGCCTGCTCTGAGGCGGCGGACAGAAATCAACCCGATCGAATACCATCGGGTTGATTGACACCCCCTGCTAGCGGCCGATTGACCACGAATCTGCAGGGGCGGTACTGCACCAGCAGTTTACAAGAACTGCTGGTGCAATGATAAATGCAGAGAGCGTATGCTGTCGGCATTTATCGATGTGCGGCGGACATGATAGGCTACTTTGTATCATGTCTGCTCGCACATTAATAAATATACCACCCCAGTGTTTGTATCCCGGTGCACGGGCCTTTGCAGGATATCTAATAACTTTTACTACAAGCATTTTTACTAATGGAAGCGTATTGCACAAATGTTTCTTTTTCACATGCACATTAATATCCCTTTAAAAGCATCAGGCAAATACTTTTGTAAAGGTGCTGATCCGCTCTTAAAAAAAGGAAATGGTCTGTGATGTTGAAAGATGGTGGAGATGATCTAAGCTGCTAAATAACTTTTAAGTTTTTTTGGAACTGTAGACATAAACCATGCGCCTCTCACAGCATGTTAGGGATTGTGGACCAGTCTATCTATTAAAGGTAGAACATGCAGTTTTAAACAACTAATTTATTTCTATTATCACATTTCCTTCATTCTCTTTTGTAAAAACAAGCAGGGACGTAAGCTTAGGAGCGTGCACGTGTCTGGAACATTATATGGCAGCAGTTTTGCAGGAATCTTATCCATTTGCAAGAGCACTAGATGGTAGCACTATTTGCTGCATTGTATTGCTCCAGATGCCTACCTAGGTATCTCTTCAACAAAGAACATCATGGGAACAAAGCAAATTTGATAATAGATATAAAATGGAAACTTGTTTAAACAAATTGTATGCTCTGTCTGAAGCGGTCACAAAATGAGCATGGCATTCTCAGTGCGATTCCTCGTGTGGTAAAATAAAGAGCACGTTTTTATTTCAGTAGTACCTTGTTAGAATATGTTGCTCCCAGATACTAACCTTGTCTCCTCTATCTCCTCTGTTCCCAGAAGGACCCTGAAATAGAAAACAGACCCAGGTATGTTATGGTCAGGCCTATAATCTGTTAGCTCTTGGGGTTTGATGGCAGAAATAATGATCAGTTCTGTTGTACACAGAGCTGCAGAATATATTGGCACGTGTATGTTATATTATTCTTAATGAAGACTGCATTTCAGAGGCTGTTGTTACTGTTTGTGCTTAGTGATCATGTTGTTGTTTATAGAACTGATGATAGATAAACTCAGCAGTACGCACAATAGAGCACAAGCCGGGAGACAATGATGAGTTTATGGAACTACAATAGGATGACCATAACTTAGCACAAGTAATGTAACTATGTATAAAGCAAGAGAATCAGAAAATGTTAGTGCCAAAAGTCAAGTATAGAAATATACACGTGATTATATTAGGGGGTCAGAAAACAGAGCAGATAAGCAGATCATTTACCGGAGGGCCTCGATCACCTTCCAGTCCTGGGCGACCATCTTCTCCCTGCGATATAAGAAAATGGAGATACATCATTTGTATAAATACTGCACTATAGAAGAAATGGCAGATAGATAGATAGACAGACATACAGATAGAGAGATAGATATAAATATAGCTAGATATAGATAAATATAGAGATAGACAAATAGATTCACATTAGCAGCATGATATTTGTAGACTATGAGCTAGATCACCAATGATGTGCAATCTGTAGTGCAGGGCACGTTATCTATCACTAGGTCTCACACTAAGAATAACGCACAATCAGGTACTATCAGATGGTTACAAATGTTAACTACAGCATCTTAAAGCAGACAAAATGTTTTTAGCGAGCCCTTTACTTTTAATAGATCGTGTAGAGGGCTCTATTACAATGCTCAATGCGCTCATATTATATGTAGTAAGTTAAGCGTTGAGCTCCAGCACAATCCAAAATAGCACTGAAAAGAATTGCACTTTTTTGTGACCTGAAGTATATATTTATAATAGTTTAACACAGAATTATTTAAAGAACAACTTGAGCACCATCAGGTAGCGATATCAGACATGCATTTTATTGCCCCCCCCCCCACAGAAGTCTATTATGCGAAGGATTTAGTGCTGTACAACATGCAGATGTTAGCGTGCCCTATTGCTCTAGCGATAAAATATAACTGATCTTACAATATGATCTGAAAAATAGAAGCGCTATTAATTGTGATTGAGTGATGTTTATGCACAATAGCTCTGTCTTTGTCTACTTGTAATCTTGACCTATATATTTTATATTACCTGGACATACAATAGTTTTGTATAACATGTAGCAGTTGATAGCTGTATACTTACCCTCGGACCTGGGTCACCTCTTTCACCTCTAGGACCCAACAACCCAATTCCTGAATCGCCCTAAATCACAAAACAAGAGAGTATAATGAACCTATGTAACTATACACGATAAGAACTGTATAAAAAAGTGTAAGCAAGGCATACCTTATCTCCCTTCACTCCTGATGTTCCTGGGGGCCCCTGAATAAGACATTTTTAGAATATATAAATCAGCTCACAAGTCATGAGCAATTAACAGATCATGATTAAGCTCTATGATTGTGCTCTTACCGTAGCACCAGAAGGTCCAGGTGGCCCTTGTGGCCCAGGATTTCCTTCTCTCCCAGGAAAGCCAATCAAACCCTTCAAAAAAATACAAACATCAGTTTCTATAGAAACATGAGACATAAAGTGAGGTTTGTGCAGTAAATGCATAGCCAGGAAAGCTACTTAGAACAACACTTAGTAGAACATTAATCATGGATAGAACCTACTGAGGAGAAAGAAAATAACCAAGTTTTATTTGTACGGTATACACTTACCCTCTCTCCAGGTGGCCCTGGAGGACCTGTCTGTCCAGCTTCCCCCCTTACTCCAGGCTGACCTGGTATCCCGGCAATTCCTTGCAGTCCAGGAGGCCCTGAGGGTCCAGGCAAACCAAGATCTCCCTATTGAAAGTCAAACACTTATTAATGGTTCTTGCAATATATGTTTTATGTGCTTCCAAGATTATCAGTTGGCACAAACGTTTTCATCAACTGTTTCTTTTAAATGAGCGCTACCAAGGTCTAAAACACCATTAGTGCTGTACCTAATTGAAGCAGCAAACTATTTAACAGTTTTGTAAATCTTTGAATGCATTGGTTCATCCTTCATATCCGTAAATATTTTATTTTGCTAGAATTTGTTGGGGCATGAAAAGGTTGTCATCATTTTGTTACCCTCTTTGGTGCACCAAATCAGGCTGAAATGATTTACAGGTATCTTTAATAGCCAAAGAGTTAAGTGGTTAAAAGCTTAACCTTGATATCATATAGTTATGTAATACTCTGTTGCCTACATTCACTAACATTCTACAGCCTTTCACTGAAGCTACCGCAGGCAAGTTCCATTTAATAACACAGGAAGTGGTGAGAATGGAAAGGCTGCAGACAGGTTAAATCTCCAGTGTGATGTATTTCACCAAAGTCTATGCTATTCTATAGAGAAAATACATTACATACACATATACATGTCTAAATATGTGTATGTATGTGTGTATATATATATATATATATATATATATATATATATATATATATATATATATATGTGTGTGTGTGTATTTATGTGTTTGTAATTATGTGTTTGTAATGTGTGTGTGTATATATATATATATATTGACTGACACACTATGATGAATTGTATGAAATAAAGATGTTTTTCTACTGTCAAGTCCTGTGAGTGCCCTTTCTTGGAATTATTTATGCATGTGATTTGAGGAGTCACCCAGGCACTGGATAAGCTATGGCTGAGGGAGTGAGTGCATGATAAGTGCATATATATATATATATATATATATACAGTATATGTGTGACGTGTATACACATATAAACACATGTATACACACACACATATGTACATATACAGTATATAAGTCCTGGCCAAAAGTTTTGAGAATGACAAAAATATTAATTTTCAGAAAGTCTGCTGCCTCAGTTTTTATGATGGCAATTTGCATATACTCCAGAATGTTATGAAGAGTGATCAGATCAATTGCAAAGTCCCTCTTTGCCATGAAAATTAACTTAATCCCCAAAAAAACGTTAACACAGGTGTCAGTGTTGACGAGGACAAGGCTGGAGACCACTCTGTCATGCTGATTGAGTTAGAATAACAGACTGGAAGCTTTAAAATGAGGGTGGTGCTTGAAGAAGGCTTCAGGGCGCCTAAAAAAGTCCCGCAAGTGCCAGGACCATCTCCTAATGTTGATTCAGCTGCGGGAGCAGGGCATCACCAGTGCAGAGTTTGCTCAGGAATGGCAGCAGGCAGGTGTGAGTTAATCTGCACACACAGTGAGGCGAAGACTTTTGGACGATGGCCTGGTGTCAAGAAGGGCAGCAATGAAGCCACTTCTCTCCAGGAAAAACATCAGGGACAGACTGATATTCTGCAAAAGGTACAGGTATGGGACTTCTGAGGACTGGGGTAAAGTCATTTTCTCTGATGAATCCCTTTCCATTTGTTTGGGGCATCCGGAAAAGAAAACGTGAGCTCTACCATCAGTCCTGTGTCATGTCAACAGTAAAGCATCGTGAGACCAGGGCTCACTCAAAATTTTGCCTGAGAACACATCCATGAATAAAGAATGGTACAAAAACATCCTTCAAGAGCAACTTCTCCCAACCATCCAAGAACAGTTTGGTGACGAACAATGCATTTTCCAGCATGATGGAGCACCTTGCCATAAGGTAAAAGTGATAACTAAGTGGCTTATCTATCTATCTATTGGGTACTTGTAAAGCACAAACTAATCATCTGTGAGGGTCTCAAGGCGCTAAGGGAAGTCAAAAAGAGGGGGGGGGGGGCTATGGAAAGATGATTCAGTCAAAGAGGTCTTGAGGTCCTTCCTGAAGTTTGTAAGGGAGGTGGATTGTCTGAGGTGTAGCGGGAGGGTGTTCAATGTCTTTGCTGCCATATAGGAGAAGGATCTTCCTCCAGCTGTGGTTTTCCTGATGCAGGGGATGACTGCAATGGCTTGGTCGGCTGATCAGAATTGTCTGGAGAGGGTATAGAAATTGATGCAGTGGTTGATGTATTCGGGACTGATGTTGTGAAGGGCCTTGAATGCGTGGGTTAGGAGCTTGAAGTTGATTCTCTTGTTGACGGGGAGCCAGTGTAGGTTCCTTAGGTGTTCAGTGATGTGGCATTGGCGAGGGATGTCGAGGATGAGTCTGGCTGAGGTATTTTATATGCGCTGGAATCATTTTTGGAGCTTGATGGTGGGCCCGGCATAGAGTGCATTGCCGTAGTCCAGTCGACTACTGATGAGGGCGTGGGTGAAAACATTTCTGGTTTCGGTAGGGATCCACTTGAAGATTTTTCGCAGTAGGTGGAGTATGTGGAAACGAGTCGAGGAGACAGGGTTGATTTGAAGGTCCATGGAGAGCGATGAGTCAAGGATGACGTCTAGATTTTGTGCGTGGTATGTTGGGGTCAGAGGGTTTCCGAGGGATGTGGGCTACCAGGAATCATCCCATGCGGATTTAGTGGGTCAGAGGAGGAGGATTTTGGTATTTTCTTTGCTGAGTTTGAGATGGTTGTCACTCATCCAGGAGGCGATTGCTGTCAGTTCTTCGTGGACGTTTTTCTTGGTGGTGTCGTGGTCTTGGGTGAGTGAGATGATTAACTGGGTGTCGTCGGCATAGGAGACGATGTTGAGGTTGTGTCGTCGGGTGATGGCGGCGAGAGGGGCCATGTAGATGCTGAAGAGGGTGGGGCTGAGTGAGGAGCTTATGGAACAAAACATCTATATTTTAGGTCAATGGCCAGGAAACTCCCCAGACCTTAATCCCATTGAGAACTTGTGGTCAATCCTCAAGAGGCGGGTAAACAAATCCCCCCCTCCACCACCACAAATTCTGACAAACTCCAAGCATTGATTATGCAAGAATAGGATTCCATCAGTCAGGATGTGGCCCAGAAGTTGATTGACAGCATGCCAGGGTGAATTGCAGAGGTCTTGAAAAAGAAGGGTCAACACTGCAAATATTGACTCTTTGCATAAGCTTAATGTAATTGTCAATAAAAGGCTTTGACACTTATGAAATGGTTGTAAATATACTTCAGTATACCATATTAACATCTGATAAAAAGATCTAAAAACACTGATGCAGCAGACTTTGTGAAAATTAATATATGTGTCATTCTCCAAACTTTTGGCCAGGACTGTACACACACAACTCCAATTTCCGAAAAGGTTTGGACAGTATGGAAAATGCAAAAAACAAACAAAAAGAGTATTTTGAAATTTCAATTCACCCTGTACTACATTGAAAACACATTCACCTAGATTACGAGTTTTGCGTTAGAGGCTATGCGGTGCTAACGAGCAGTTTATGCTCACCGCTCACTTACAGACAGCGCTGGTATTACGGGTTTTTACAAACCAGACAAGAAGTGAGCGTTGAGCAAAATTTTGCTCCTTACTGCACTCCAATACCAGCGCTGCTTACGTTAGCGGCGAGCTGGTGTAACGTGCTTGTGCATGATTTCCCGATAGGAATCAACGGGGAGAGCCAGCTGAAAAAAGTCTAACACCTGCCAAAAAGCATCGTTAAGCTCCTTAACGCAGCCCCATTGATTCCTAAGGGTAAATAAAATTTATATCTACACCTAACACCCTAACATGAACCCCGAGTCTAAACACCCCTAATCTTACACTTATTAACCCCTAAAATGCTGCCCCCGACATCGCCGCAACCTACATTATATTATTAACCCCTAATCTGCCACTCCAGACACCGCCGCCACCTCCATTATACTTATGAACCCCTAATCTGCTGCCCCCAACATCGCCGACACCTACATTATATTTATTAACCCCTAATCTGCCTTCCCCAATGTCGCCACAATCTACGCCGCCACCAGCATTGCCGCCCCTATAATAAACATATTAACCCCTAAACCACTGCACTCCCACATCGCAAACATTAGTTAAATATTATTAACCCCTAATCTGTCGTCCCTAACATCGCCGCCACCTACCTACATTTATTAACCCCTAATCTGCCGCCCCTATAATAAATTTATTAACCCCTAAACCTAAGTCTAACCCTAACCCCCACTAACTTAAATATAATTTAAATAAATCTAAATAAAATTACTATAATTAACTAACTTATTCCTATTTAAAACTAAATACCTATAAAATAAACCCTAAGATAGCTACAATATAACTAATAATTACATTGTATCTAGTTTAGGGTTTATTTTTATTTTACAGGCAAGTTTGTATTTATTTTAACTAGGTAGAATAGCTATTAAATAGTTATTAACTATTTAATAACTACCTAGCTAAAATAAATACAAATTTACCTGTAAAATAAAACCTAACCTAAGTTACAATTACACCTAACACTACACTATAATTAAATTAATTACCTAAATTAAATACAATTAATTACAATTAGATAAAATTATCTAAAGTGCAAAAAAAACAAAACACTAAATTACAGAAAATAAACAAATTACAAGATTTTTAAACTAATTACACCTAATTTAATCCCCCTAACAAAATAAAAAGCCCCCCCAAAATAAAAAAATAAGCCCTACCCTACACTAAATTACAAATAGCCCTTAAAAGGGCCTTTTGCTGGGCATTGCCCCAAAGTAATCAGCTCTTTTACCTGTAAAAAAATTTACAAATCCCCCCCAACATTAAAACCCACCACCCACACAACCAACCCTACTCTAAAACCCACCCAAAACCCCCTTAAAAAACCTAACACTAACCCCTTTAAGATCACCTTACCGGGAGAAGTCTTCATCCAATCGGGCCGAAGTCCTCAAAGAATCCGGCAGAAGTGGTCCTCTAGACGTGCAGAAGTCTTCATCCAGACGGCATTTTCTATCTTCATCCATCCAACGCGGAGCGGGTCCATCTTCAAGACATCCAACGCGGAGCATCCTCTTCTTTCCATGGCGACTGAAGAATGAAGGTTCCTTTAAGTGACGTCATCCAAGATGGCGTCCCCTAGATTCCGATTTACTGATAGAATTCTATCAGCCAACCGGAATTAAGGTAGGAAAAATCCTATTGGCTGATGCAATCAGCCAATAGGATTGAACTTCAATCCTATTGGCTGATCCAATCAGCCAATAGGATTGAGCTGGCATTCTATTGGCTGTTCCAATTGGGTGGGTTTTAGAGTAGGGTTGGTTGTGTGGGTGGTGGGTTTTAATGTTGGGGGGGGATTTGTAATTTTTTTTACAGGTAAAAGAGCTGATTACTTTGGGGCAATGCCCCGCAAAAGGCCCTTTTAAGGGCTATTTGTAATTTAGTGTAGGGTAGGGCTTTTTTTTATTTTCGTTTTTTTTTTTATTTTGTTAGGGGGATTAGATTAGGTGTAATTAGTTTAAAAATCTTGTAATTTGTTTATTATTTTCTGTAATTTAGTGGGGGGGGGGTTTGTACTTTAGATAATTTTTATTTAATTGTATTTAATTTAGGAAATTAATTATAGTGTAGTGTTAGGTGTAATTGTAACTTAGGTTTGGTTTTATTTTACAGGTAAATTTGTATTTATTTTAGCTAGGTAGTTATTAAATAGTTAATAACTATTTAATAGCTATTCTACCTAGATAAAATAAATACAAACTTACCTGTAAAATAAAAATAAACCCTAAGCTAGCTACAATGTAACTATTAGTTATATTGTAGCTAGCTTAGGGTTTATTTTATAGGTAAGTATTTAGTTTTAAATAGGAATAATTTAGTTAGTGATAGTTATTTTTATTTAGTTTTATTTAAATTATATTTAAGTTAGGGGGGTTAGGGTTAGAGTTAGATTTAGGGGTTAATAACTTTTAATATAGTGTTGGGGGCGGCAGATTAGGGGTTAATAAATGTAGGTAGGTGTCGGTGATGTTAGGGACGGCAGATTAGGGGTTAATAATATTTAACTAGTGTTTGCGATGCGGGAGTCCGGCGGTTTAGGGGTTAATATATTTATTATAGTGGCGGTGATGTCCGGTTCGGCAGATTAGGGGTTAAAAATTTTATTTTAGTGTTTGCGATGCGGGAGGGCCTCGGTTTAGGGGTTAATAGGTAATTTATGGGTGTTAGTGTACTTTTTAGCACTTTAGTTAAGAGTTTTATGCTACGGCGTTGTAGTGTAAAACTCTTAACTACTGGCTTTAAAATGCGGTACCAGTCTTGACAGGAGAGGGTGTACCTCTCACTTTTTGTCAGACTCGTAATACCGGTGATATGCAAGTCCCATTGAAAAAAGAGGATACGCAATTTAAGTAAGTGGATTTGCGGTATTTCCAAGTCTGGCCAAAAAAGTGAGCGGTACACCTGTACCTTCAAGACTCGTAATACCAGCAGGCGTTAAAAAGCAGCGTTGGGACCGTCCAACGCTGCTTTTTAAGCCTAACGCACAACTCGTAATCTAGCCGATTATTAACACATTATTGGATGTATTACTTTGTGAATTTAATGTAGTTTTGAAAATATACTCTTGTTTCAAATATAATGACTGCAACACTCTCCAAAAAAGTTGGGACAATTTAGGACTAATAGCAAATGGCAAGGCTGAAAACCACTTCTGAATGCGTGTGATCTCCGGTCCACCAGACGTCACTGTCTCAAAAACTGTCATGAGGTTGTAATGGATATCCTGACAAGGGGTCGGTAATACTTTGGTAAACCTTTGTCAGTCAAAACCAGTTGCCGCTGCATTCACAGATGCAAGTTAAGGCTATACTATGCAAAGCAGAAGCACATCAACACTGTCCAGAAGCACTGCCGACATCTCTGCGATCCGGGTCATCCCAAGTAGGATTCATGCAGGCATAGTGCAGTGCCTACATGAACGCTTTCTCCTACTTGGATTACAATTATACATTTGATGTATTGCTTTTTTGGCCTGGGATACATTTTACCGGATAAATTGAACTGGATTCTGGACTTTAAATCTGTCAACCCGTGTTGATATTAATAATATATTTTTGATGCAGGGAGATGTTATTTTGTTGCTTAAATATATGAAACATAAATTGATTGCTTTGAAAATTATACTGTGTTAGTGCCTCTTTATGGCAGTACTTTGGTGAAGACATATATTAAAATATGATATAGTCTGTTGCTGTATTTATAAGGGTTCTGTTTCTCTTTAGTACTTATACCATTATATTAACCCTTACCGTGCACTGCATAGAAAGTGTATCCCCATATGGGGAACACGATTATATTTCTGTTTTTTTTTAATATAATATATTATATTATATTATATTATATATATATATATATATATATATACACACACACGTATAGATATTTTACAAATAATCATCATATATATATATACAAATAAATATTTATAAATAAAAAGTCCTACAATTATCGCTTGTCGGTTTTCGCTCTCGCACTTCCTTTCAACTTGTAATATGCAAAAGTTCTAAAGACCACTCGACTTGTAATCTGGCATATAATTTATAACTATTCCTTGATTGGAAGTTTGACTTGATACTTACCTTTAACCCCTGGGGCCCTACTTGTCCTGCTGGTCCAGGGAGACCTATTCCAGTTTCACCCTGAAAGTTTAGAAAACACAAAGGTCAATGACGGTTTTTAATGTAAAGGAAAAACAAATAATTAACACAGTGATAACATTTGGGACTTACTTTGTCACCCCTTTGACCAGGGGCTCCCTTTGCTCCCTAGAAATGACAAAAACAAATTCTTTATAAACCTACAAAGTAAAAGCTGAATTTTATAACGTTACAGTGGCTTTGTGTGTACATAACGGAGCTCAGCTTTCTCTGGTATTGCGCTAAAGATACACAATAAAGAACAAGGGATGATTATCAGAACCCACAGGCTTGAAATCTTCATCACAACACAAAATATTGTTATTTCTTACAATTAGACACTCAGATCTGCAGACTTATTTTCATTTTTAATTCAGAGTTTGCATTAATGTTCTTCAAGATATAAAACATACATCTTCTCCAGGGTCTCCTATTTCTCCTTTTCTTCCTGGTTCACCCTAAAAAAAGTGTAAAAATGAACTGTTAATTAACTGTGACTATTTTTGTACCAATGTTGTATATCATGTGATTAATAAACTAATTTCTAGTATTTACCCTCTCTCCTCTTAGACCTGGTCCTCCTCTGTCTCCTTTATCACCCTGCAATAATAAAAACAAATATTCTTTTTTGTATGGTTATGACAATATTAATGATAAATAGCAGCAATATCTCTGAGAACTAATTTTAGAGGTCTGCCTCCAGAGGTCTGGAGGACCATGGAGTAAAATAAATAAGTGAATATTAACTTACAGGTGCACCGGGCAATCTGTCCACTTGGTCACCTGGGGAACCCTAATAAAAATAGGAAGATATTAAAATTAAACAAAAAATAATACATTAAATGCATTATAAATAAAAGTTCCAATCACATAAAATCACATAGAAAATTACAAAATCTTACAGTAAGCAAGACAATCTAAACCTTATAAATTATAGTATACTGTATTGTAGCAGTTCTTACCTTCTCTCCTTTTATTCCAGGTGCTCCAACCACAAACTAGTGCAAAAATAAACAGAATAATTTACTATAGCAGGGCCACACAGTTTATTTTGTGACATAAGCGTATTCTCATTATAGGTAATCCATTATACGTTACATGTTTATTCTAACCTTTAAAAGGGACATGGGAAACAAAATAAATCTTTAATGATTAAGAGCATAGAATAAAAAAACTAAAAAAAACTTTGCAATTCACTTTTTATTGAGCAACGTTATCTCTTTATCATGGTCTCCTTTATTAAAATGTATCTCATTTACATGAGACATACTGAGGTAGGCTCAGGACTATACATGTGTCTAGAGCCCTATATATCAGATGTGCTTGCAACAATGCTGTATAAATGTTTTATTGTGACTTTCATGTCCCTGAAAATGAAGTTAAAACATTACATAGTTTGATTTTGATGTTGACTAAACTTGTAAACTCCACATACCAGGGAGGTGAGATCTGATCTTCCCCTAGAGAATACTGACTGAGCTTGTAAACTCCACGTACCAGGGAGGTGAGATCTGATCTGATCTTCCCCTAGAGAATACTGACTGAGCTTGTAAACTCCATGTGCCAGGGAGGTGAGATCTGATCTGATCTTCCCCTAGAGAATACTGACTGAGCTTGTAAACTCCACGTACCAGGGAGGTGAGATCTGATCTGATCTTCCCCTAGAGAATACTGACTGAGCTTGTAAACTCCACGTACCAGGGAGGTGAGATCTGATCTGATCTTCCCCTAGAGAATACTGACTGAGCTTGTAAACTCCATGTGCCAGGGAGGTGAGATCTGATCTGATCTTCCCCTAGAGAATACTGACTGAGCTTGTAAACTCCACGTACCAGGGAGGTGAGATCTGATCTGATCTTCCCCTAGAGAATACTGACTGAGCTTGTAAACTCCATGTGCCAGGGAGGTGAGATCTGATCTGATCTTCCCCTAGAGAATACTGACTGAGCTTGTAAACTCCATGTGCCAGGGAGGTAAGATCTGATCTGATCTTCCCCTAGAGAATACTGACTGAGCTTGTAAACTCCACGTACCAGGGAGGTGAGATCTGATCTGATCTTCCCCTAGAGAATACTGACTGAGCTTGTAAACTCCATGTGCCAGGGAGGTGAGATCTGATCTGATCTTCCCCTAGAGAATACTGACTGAGCTTGTAAACTCCATGTGCCAGGGAGGTGAGATCTGATCTGATCTTCCCCTAGAGAATACTGACTGAGCTTGTAAACTCCATGTGCCAGGGAGGTGAGCCCTGATCTGATCTTCCCCTAGAGAATACTGACTGAACTTGTAAACTCCATGTGCCAAGGAGGTGAAACCTGATCTTCCCCTAGAGAATACTAACTGAGCTTGTAAACTCCATGTGCCAGGGAGGTAAAACCTGATCTGATCTTCCCCTAGAGAATACTAACTGAGCTTGTAAACTCCATGTGCCAGGGAGGTGAGACCTATTTTTCCCCTAGAGATACTGACTGAGCTTGTAAACTCCATGTGCCAGGGAGGTAAGATCTGATCTGATCTTCCCCTAGAGAATACTGACTGAGCTTGTAAACTCCACGTACCAGGGAGGTGAGATCTGATCTGATCTTCCCCTAGAGAATACTGACTGAGCTTGTAAACTCCATGTGTCAGGGAGGTGAGATCTGATCTGATCTTCCCCTAGAGAATACTGACTGAGCTTGTAAACTCCATGTGCCAGGGAGGTGAGATCTGATCTGATCTTCCCCTAGAGAATACTGACTGAGCTTGTAAACTCCATGTGCCAGGGAGGTGAGCCCTGATCTGATCTTCCCCTAGAGAATACTGACTGAACTTGTAAACTCCATGTGCCAAGGAGGTGAAACCTGATCTTCCCCTAGAGAATACTAACTGAGCTTGTAAACTCCATGTGCCAGGGAGGTAAAACCTGATCTGATCTTCCCCTAGAGAATACTAACTGAGCTTGTAAACTCCATGTGCCAGGGAGGTGAGACCTATTTTTCCCCTAGAGATACTGACTGAGCTTGTAAACTCCATGTGCCAGGGAGGTGAGACCTATTCTTCCCCTAGAGATACTGACTGAGCTTGTAAACTCCATGTGGCAGGGAGGTGAGACCTATTCTTCCCCTAGAGATACTGATTGAGCTTGTAAACTCCATGTGCCAGGGAGGTGAGATCTGATCTGATCTTCCCCTGGGCCTAGAGAGTTCTTAAGAGGATCTTCAGAAACTACAAGTTTCAATGCAATGCGAGTTTTTTTCTCTGAAACCAGAATCATTTATTATACAGTTGAGTCCAAAATCACAGTTATTTTTCTCTTTCCAAGATCCTAAATAAAATATTAAAGGGACAGTCTACTTAGTCAGCAAATAAGAGTTAATTTGATTTATTTGGTACAGGAACACCCTGATCGCTCTCTCCCACACGACACTGTAAAGTTGATTGTTTTTTTTATTTCTCTTAATTACATAGCTTTTCTGTAGCCATTACTGCAGTATTGGAATTTTTAGAATAGGTGATGGTTTCAACAAACGCCCCCCCCCAGCTATTTCAAATGAAAACAAAGGTAAAGAGCTATGTATAAAAAATGTAACACACTCCAGCAGGTAAAAGGGATTATTGGGAACATATTACCTGGTAGAACCTTCCCCAGTACACCGTCCCTTTAAATATTGTCATACGTCACACATAAGCCTCTTTAGTAGTTAATTCCAGCAATACGTAGCAATGAGTATGTAGCATTTGTGCTAAACTAGTGATCCTGATACTAATATACTCAAATTATTTCTAGTTAATATATCACTTACTTCTCCTGGAGTTCCTGCTTCTCCGGCCTCACCTTTAGCTCCAGAGAGGCCCGGGGGACCTGCAGCACCCTGTAAGTAGGGCAAACAAGTAAGAGAATTAATAGTATCACAGCATGGCACACAGTTGTACATAACACTCACACTATTATTCCCTATAAAGGGCTGGATTACAGGTGGGCCGCTATTGTTATCGCCAGTCACACAAACTGAGGTCGCTACAATTTTACTGCTATAATCCGCATAACAAGTCAGGTGTTAAAAAATAAATAATAATCACAAGTTCACTTGCGCAAATGAAAGCTAAATACTGCTCCCTTTAACTATCTATGACAAGTGTCAAGTAGAAACCAGTGCTCATATTAAAGTTAAAGGGACAATAAAGACAAAATTAAATTTTTATGATTCCAATAGAGCATACAGTAAGCATCTTTCCAATTCACTTCTATTATCTAATTTGCTTTGTTCTTTTGGTATTATTTGTTGAAAAGCATACATAGGTAGGCTCAGGATATGCACTCAACAAAGGATACCAAGAGAATTAAGCAACTGTGATAATACAAATAAATTGGAAAGTTGTTTAAAATTGTATGTTCTATCTGAGTCATGAAATAAAACTTTGGGTTTTAAGTCAACTTGAGCTCTGATAAAGTCATTGCAGCTGCTCATACAGGACTTGATTTTCACACTTTTAGAAAGGTACATAGCTTTTGTACATCGACAAAACACACAGGGGCCATTTTAGATATGCTTAACATTTAATGGTCTACACCAGTGATTTTTAACCTTTTTTTTGCCGTGGCACACTTTTTTACATTAAAAAATCCTGTGGCACACCACCATCCCAAAATTTTAAAAAAATCACACATTGTAGCCTAATACAGCATATATATATACACATACACACAAACACACACATACTGTATGCCATGCCTTCTACAAACTACCCCTGCACTGGGAGTAAAAAACAAGCAAAGTTTAAAAAATATGTCACACTGTTGACAGTCTGCCGTGGCACACCTGAGGATCTCTCACGGCACACTAGTGTGCCACGGCACACTGGTTGAAAAACACTGGTCTACACCAGTGTTCCCTCTAAGGCCAGCAGTGAAACAGTTCATTTGAGAAATTAGCAAAAACTACACAATGCAAGCTGCAAGGTGTGGTTCCTTTATTAACTGTTTCACTGTTGGGCTGCTCACAGAACTGGCCTTAAAGGACAAACTGACTGGGAGGTCAGGTTGGGACAAGGAGCAGACAGAACTGACCTGGACACCACAGGTAAGTGATACCAGCCCAATGACACCAATGCATTAAAAAAAATGTATGTATATATATATATATATATATATATAATGTACATTTCTTTCCTATGGCATGGAGAGTCCACAAAACTTTCTAATTACTAGTGGGATATTCCCTCATGGGCAGCAGGAAGCGGCAAAGAGCACCCCAGCAAAGTCGTTAATATCACTTCCCTTACCCATAACCCCCAGCCATTCTCTTTGCCTTGATCACGTGTAGATGGTGTCTAAAAATTTTAATCCTTTTAATGGGTACTTTTCCCTGCAAGCAAGGATTGGGCTATGCTGTGTCCATGTCAATCTCTTTAGTAAGAGTAATGGTGACTATTAGCAGTTAGAAGACGGCGAGATGCTCTTTGCTTAAACTTATAACATTATTGCTACCCCTATTATAGAAAGCCAGAGTTGGTTACTCCAGTGGTGTATTTCGGTTTTGTGCTGCCCTAGGCACTCAAAATTCTGCTCCCCCCCCCCCACACACACACAGGATGCGGTCGAGTGAGTCAATATCCCATTAGACCGGATCCTATATGCATTAAGATGTCCTTCACCTTTACCTTACGTAAGGTTGGCAGAGGAATAGCTTTTATTGATGTGATTCATCTCCCAGACCGACAACAGAAGGGCGAACTTACCCGAATGCTGCTACACACCGGCATTATCACTGAGCATTCCAGAAGATACATAGCCGAGTTTGCTCGCATAGCAAGGAGAGCAGGTCAGAGAAGCGTAAATATTTTCCTGTGATTTGCACAAAGACACGCAAGGATGGTCTGGGATATCTGAAGATCAGCAACCTATTACCGGTGTAAGTAAGGAATACACCTTATATTACCGAACTTTATTCTTCCTGTAAAAGGAGTTTTCTCAGTCTGCTTATACCAACAGCAAAACGATTGTGCTCCTATCTGGGCTTCTTATGCTTTTGACCGATCTGCTTTCTGCAAACTAAACCTCTGAAGCTTTATATGCAAATTAACCTTTTCGCTTATGGCACTATGAACTTTTTAGCTTCTTATCTTATTGTATGTATATGTGAAATGTTTTTTATGTGATTTGACATTGTATTAAATATTCTTATTTTTTTTCCATTCCGCTGGATATTATATATTTGCTCTTTATTGTGCTATTTAATTTTGACATTTCAGCAAGGTACTACATATATTAAGCTGCCTGGCGGAGCAGCGCAGTAGTTATTTCTAGTAAACCTATTACTAGAAAACATTTTTTCTTTTGGATATGCAATGTTCCAGATCCTTGGGCCATAGATATAGTATCCCACGTTACAGAATAGGATTCAAATCATGTCCTCCCAGGGGCAGGTTCCACCTGTCAAGTTTATCTGCGAACCAGATAAAGAGAGAGGCCTTCTTAAACTGTGTAAAGGACCTATCATCCCTGGGAGTGATTGTTCCAGTTCCTCTAGAAGAACAAGGTCTAGAATTCTATTCAAATCTATTTGTAGTTCCCAATAAGGAGGGCACTTTTCATCCCATTCTGGACCTAAAGTGTCTCAATCAATTCCTCAGGGTTGCATCCTTCAAGATGGAGACCATCCGTTCTATTCTTCCTTTAGTCCAAAAGGGTCAGTTCATGATGACCATAGATCTGAAGGATGCATATCTTCATGTTCCTTTTCACAGGGATCATTACCAGTATCTAAGGTTTGCCTTCCAGGACAAACATTTTCAGTTTGTTGCCCTTCCTTTTGGCCTTGCTACATTCTCGTTTAAGCGCCATTGTTTCATCTAGCAAGATCTCATACCGAGATGTTACTGTCTATTCTACGTTCCCACGGGTGGAACGTGAATCTGGGAAAGAGTTCCCTTGTTCCAGATACAAGGGTGTGTTTCTTGGGAACAATCATAGATTCCCTGTCCATGAAGATTTTTCTATCGGATTACAGAAAATCCAAACTTCATGTTTCTTGCCTGTTTCTCCAGTCTATTTGTCCATCTGTGGCTCAATGCATGGAGGTAATTGGACTGATGGTTGCCTCCATGGACATCATTCCTTTTGCTCAGTTCCATCTGAGACCTCTGTAGCTATGTATGCTCAGTCAATGGAACGGGGACCACTCAGATCTCTCGAAGATAAATTTGGATTCCCCAACAAGAGTCTCTCTCTCATTGTGGGTTTCACAAGACCATCTGTCTCAGGGCACATGCTTCTTGAGGCCTTCCTGGGTGATTGTGACCACAGACACCAGCCTGGGGAGCAGTTTGGGGTTTCTTAAAGACACAGGGTCTGTGGACTTCAGAGGAGTCGTCTCTTCCAATAAACATCTTGGAGTTGAGAGCAATTGTCTATGCTTTAATAACTTGGCCTCAACTAGCTTTGGTCCGATTGATCAGATTTCAGTAGGACAACATCACCTTGGTGGCCTACATCAATCACCAGGGAGGAACTCTAAGTTCCTTGGCAATAAAGGAAGTGTCTCGCATTCTCCAGTGGGCAGAGTCTCACGATTGCCATCTCTCTGCCATCCACATACCAGGGGTGGACAACTGGGAGGCGGATTTTCTAAGCAGGCAGACTTTTCATCCTGGAGAGTGGGCTCTCCACCCAGAGGTTTTCACAATGATAATTCTCAGGTGGGGGGTTTCAGAGTTGGATCTGATGGCGTCTCGTCAAAACACCAAGCTTCCAAAGTACGGTTCAAGGTTAAGAGATCCTCAAGTCGTTCTAGTAGATGTTCTAGGGGTTCCCTGGAGCTTCAATCTAGCATACCTGTTTCCTCCGTTTGGGCTGCTTCCAC